>NC_136527.1:143134465-143206965 GCF_053919585.1 Euprymna scolopes
ATACATTTTTTATATATATGAGGGTATATCTGTCTATATATGGAACACCTGTTATCTGTGGGTATATATTCTATGTAAGTATACATAGAATAAGTGAGTACTAACCGTATGGTTGCGAGTATGTATAAAAAAATATATATTGTACACGTTCATGCATGTGTACGTGTGGGTATGTATATGTTATGTGTATAGGTATATATGTATATATATATATATATATATATATATATATATATATATATATATATACGAATGTATGTATATGTGTATATATATATATATATGTGTGGGTATATATATATGTGTGTATGTATATGTATTAATAATGCAGTTATAGAAAATTTCCCCGGTTAAATATTATTAAATAGCATAAGGTTATGGATATACTGATTTTAAACGGTTTTTTTTTTTCAGTAAGGTATTATCATTACTTTATTACCTTTGTTTTAACTTACTTAGCATTGAACTATTACCGTAAGGACCATAAAATAAAGATAAAACGTCCCATCAATAATATTAGAATTAATTTCACAATTAGCTAATACACATTAGTATATTCGAAACTTTATGTCAATCCTTTTTCCTTTATATATATATATCATATAGATACGTATAAAATTAATAATAATTAACACCGCATGGGCAGTACATATAACTTGAGTTGACAGAACAAATACGATTTAAATTGACAATGAGGTTTGAGGTTAAACTAGGAAAAAAAAGAATTATTCAATTTACGTATTTGGCCCATCTCTTTATTTTAGTTTATTTTGGTTTTTGTTGTTATATCCACATTATTCTTATTTCTCCTCCTTTCTTCCCCCCCCCCCGAACTAAGACCCTATATCTTGTACACAACCTAACATATATATTAAGTGACCGGTCAAACTTTATGATTCTTAGATTCTACTTAAAGAGATATCTATTTTTATTTTTATAGAGATGTCCCTATGTTTAAGTGTGTGTATATATATGTTTATATATATATATGTGTATATATGTATATATATATATGTATGTATGTGTGTAGGTGTATCTGTATGTATATATGTGTAAGTGTTGAGTTTTTGTATATGTGTGTTCATGTGTATATAAGGATGAATATGCACCTCCTACCACTTACCATTACCTACTCTCCCTAACACTTCGCCCCACTAAAAATAATATAAGCTTCCACCAGACTTTGAAATTATTATCGGCTGGACCCAAAACAAATTTAAACAAGCACTTGCCCGATTCGGATATGTACACAGCTATGCGGATTACCCAGGATATAACTTGGAAACTATTACCAAACGGATGTAAAGAACGTATAATATGGATTTTACCAAAAAAGATGGATCAACAAAAACATTCATATCCTTTTTCTACAAATACTCCTGCTACAGGACTTCTGATAAATGTATTATTTTCACTTTGACTTTCCATGTATCACTGACTTTAGCAAATAGGATGCATACATTTATAACTATTTGCTAATATTTTCACTCCTCTGATAAGATGGTAGACATCGAAACCCTACAGGTTAAGGAGATAAACTTTCTAAAACATTCCTTGTCTTGCTTAGAATAATAAAAATTCTTCGATATGATACTCAACCACTTCATTTAATTTCAATGAGAGTTTTTTGACATTCATTGAATTACAATTTAATATATATATATATATATATATATATATATATATATCATTCAAGAAGTCTCCGATAATATGATATATATATATGATATATATTTATATATATGTGATATATATATGATATATATATATATGATATATATATATATATATATGATATATATATGATATATATATATATGATATATATATATATATATATGATACATATATATATATATATTACATAATAGATATAATATATATATGATATATATATTATATATATATGATATAAATATATAAAATATATATATACTATATATATAATATATATATACACAAATATATATGATATATATATATATATTATATATATAGATTATATATATTATATATATATTATATATTATATGTATATATTATAAATATATTATATGATATATATATTATATATATATGATATAAATATATAAAATATATATATATATACTATATATATAATATATATATACACAAATATATATGATATATATATATATATATGATATATACGTATATATCATATTTATCATATATATATCATATATATATTCATATCATATATCATATATATATCATATATTTCATATATATATCATATATATATATCATATATATATATCATATATATATCATGTGTATATAATATATATATCATATATATACATATATCATATATATATTATATAAATATATGTATCATATATATATATCATATATATATATCATATATATATATCATACATATATATATATCATATATATATATCATATATATATATCATATATATATATCATACATATATATATCATATACATATCATCTATATATATCATATATATATCTATATATCATATATATAAATATATCATATATATACCATATGTACATATCATATATATATATATATCATACATATATATACCATATATATATATATCATATACATATGTCATATTTATATATCATATATATATATATATATATCATATTTATATATCATATATATATCATATATATATATCATATATATATCATATTTATATATCATATATATATATCATATATATATATATTATATATCATATATATATAATATATATATCATATATATATATATCATATATATATATATCATATATATCATATATATATAATATATATATATATCATATATATATATCATATATATATATCATATATATATCATATATATATCATATATATATAATATATATATATATCATATATATATATCATATATACATATATCATATATATATATCATATATATATATATCATATATATATCATATATATATCATATATATATATATATCATATATATATATATCATATATATATATATCATATATATATATAATATATATATATCATATATATATCACATATATATATCGTATATATATATCATATATATATATCATATATATATATCATATATATATCATATATATATATATCATATATATATATCATATATATATCATGTACATATCATGTATATATATATATCATATATATATATATCATATATATATATATCATATATATATCATGTATATATATATATATCATATATATATCATATATATATATCATGTATATATATATCATATATATATATCATATATATATATCATATATATATATATATATCATATATATATCATATATATATCATATATATATATCATATATATATATCATATATATATCATATATATATCATATACATATATCATACATATATCACATATATATATATATCATATATATATATCATATATATATATCATATATATATCATATATATATCATATATATACCATATATATATAATATATATATATCATATATATACCATATATATATCATATATATATATAATATATATATTATACATATACACTATATATACCATATATATATAATATATATATCATACATATATCATATATATATCACATATATATATCATATATATATCATATCTATATATTTCATATATATATCATATATATATCATATATATATCATATATATATATATATCATATATATCATACATATATATATCATGTATATCATTATTTCTAAAATAATGATATACATGATATATATATGATATATAATATATATATATATATATATATATATGATATATAATATATATATATTATACCTATATCATATATATATCATATATATATGTCATATATATATATATTATAAATATACATACATCGTATATATATTTATCATATATATAAATAATATATATATATGTGTCATATATATCATATATATATCATATATATCATATATATCTCATATAGATATATCATATATATAATATATTTATGTATCATACATATATATATCATATATATATATATATCATATATATATCATATATATAGATATCATATATATATATCATATATATGGATATCATATATATATATAATATATATAGATATATATATATCATATATATAACATATATATATCATATATATATATCATATATATATCATATATATATGATATATATATCATATATATATCATATATATATATATAATATATATATATCATATATATACATATTCTATATATGTATATATATCATTTATATATATCATATATATCATATATATATCATATATATACATATTTTATACATATATATAATATATATATATATATATGTATATATATAATATATATATCATATATATATATATCATATATATACATATGTATATATATAATATATATATCATATATATACATATTTCATGTATATATATCATATATATATATATATATCATTTATATATATCATATATACATATCATATATATATCATATATATATATATCATATATATATATCATATATATATATATATTTTATATATATATATCATATATATATATTTTATATATATATATATCATATATATATATTTCATATATATCATATATACATATCATATATATATATTTTATATATATATATCATATATATATATATTTTATATATATCATATATATATATCATATATATATATCATATATACATATCATATATATATACCTCATATATATCATATATATATATCATATATATACATCATATATATCATATATATCATATATATATCATATATATCATATATATATATCATATATATAATATATGATATATATCATATATATATCATATATATATCATATATATATCATATACATATAATATATATATCATATATATATCATATATATATATCATATATACGTCATATACATATACATCAAATACATATATCGTATATATATATATCATATATATATATCATATCTATATATCATATATATATCATATACATATATATCAAATATATATATATCGTATATATATATCATATATATATCATATCTATATATCATATATATCATATCTATATATCATATCAATATATATCATATCTATATATCATATCTATATATCACATATGTGTATCATATATATGTACATCATATATATATTATACTATATATCATATATATATATCATATGTATATATCATATATATGTATATCATATATATATCATATCTATATATCATATATATATATCATATCTATATATCATATATATGTATATCATATATATATCATATAAATATATCATATATATGTAGATCATTCAAGAAGTCTCCGATAATATGATATATATATATATATATATGATATATATTTATATATATATGATATATATATATATGAAATGTATATGATATATATATATATATGATATATATATATATATGATATATATATGATATATATATATATATGAAATATATATGTATATGATTTATATATATTATATATATATGATATGTATATTATATATACATGATATATATATATATATATATATGATATATATATATAGGATATATCTATATGGTATATATATATATATATATATGATACATATATATATATGATATATATGATATATATGTGATATATATTTATATAATATATATATGATATATATATACATATAGGATATATATATATATGATATATATATATGATATATATATTATATATATATATATGATATATATATATTATATATATCTTATATATATATATATAAAAGATATATATATATAAAAGATATATATATATGATATATATATACATGATATATATATATATGATACATATATATGTATTATATATAATATATATATGATATATATATTATATATATTATATATATAACATATATATTATATATATATGATATATATATTATATATATATAAACTACATATATAAATATTTATGATATATATATATAATATATATAATATATATATATGACATACATATATTATATATATAATATATATATAATATATATATATTATGTATATATTATATATATATAATATATATATTATATATATATATTATATATTATATATATTATATATATATATTTTATATAAATATATTATATATATATCATATATTATATATTTATATGTACATATCATATATATCATATATATATCATATATATTTGATATATATATCATATATATCAGATATATATTTTTATATCATATATATAATATATATATAACATATTTCATATATATATCACATATTTCATATATATATATCATGTATATATATACTTATCATATATATATCATGTGTATATCATATATATACGTATATCATATATATATCACATATTTATGTATGATATATATATATCCTATATATATCATATATATCTATCATATATATATACATCATATATATATCTTATATATATATCATATATATATATTATAGATATATCATATATATATATATCATATATATGAATCATATATATATATACATCAAATATATATCTTATATATATCATATATATATCATATATATGAATCATATATATATATACATCAAATATATATCTTATATATATCATATATATATCATATATATATCATAAATATATATCATATATATATATATCTTATATATACATCATATATATATATTATATATTCATATATACATATCATATATATATACATATATATACATCATATACATATATATCTTATATATCATATATATATACATATATATATACATCATATACATATATATCTTATATATCATATATATATACATATATATATACATCATATACATATATATCTTATATATACATATATATATCATATATATATCATATCATATATATATAACATATATCATATATATAAATCATATATTATATATATAAATCATATATCATATATATATCATGTATATATATCGTATATATATCATATATAATATATATATCATATATATATACATATCATATATATATATCATATATATACATATTATATATCATACATATATATATCATATATCATATCTATATACATATCATATAATATGTATATATATCATATATCATATCTATATACATATCATATAACATATATATATCATATATATACATATCATATAACATATATATATCATATATCATATATATATATCATACATATATATCATATATATATATCATATATATCATATACCATATATATCATATAACATAAATATATCATATAGCCTGTATATATATCATATATATATTATATCATATATATATCATATACAAATATCATATACCCTGTATATATATAATATATATATATTATATCATATATATATATCATATATTTATATCATATATAAACATCATATATATATTATATATATATCATATATATATCATATATATACATATATATCATACATCTATCATACATATATATACATATATATCATACATATATCATATATATATCATATATATACAGTTATATATCATATGTATACATATATATATATCATATATATATCATATATATATCATATATATATAGATCATATATATAGATATCATATATATATAATATATATATGATATATATATGATCTATATATGATATATATATCATATATATATATATCATATATATGTATCATATATATATCATATATATATCATATACATAAATCATATATATAACATATATATATCATATATAAACCATATATATAAATACATATAATATATATATACATATAATATATATATCATATATATGTAATGTATATATACATATCATATATATATCATATATATACATATCATACATATCATATATATATATCATATATATACAATATATATACATATCATACATATATCATATATATATATCATATATATACATATCATGTATAAATATCATATCATATATATATCATACATATATATATCTTATATATATCATATATATATACATATCATATATAAATATCATATATATATATACATATCATATATATATATATCATATATATTTCATATATATATATACATATTATATATATACATATCATATATACATATCATATCAATATATATATATCATATATATACATATATATACATATTATATATATACATATCATATAAATATATATATCATTTATATATATACATATTATATATATACATACCATATATATACATATCATATATATATACATATCATATATAATTACATATCATATATATATCATATATATATATATGATATATATATACATATCATATATATATCATGTATATATATACATATCATTTATATATGTATATACATCATATATATACATATATATATACCATATATATACATATATATTATATATAGATCATATATATATCTATTATATATATACATGTATCATATATATATATACATGTATCATATATATATATATATATCATATATATATATCATATATATATCATACATATATATCATATATACATATCATACATATATATCATATATACATATATATATACATATCATATCTTTATATACATATCATATATATATATCATATATATCATATATGTACATATCTCATATATATATCACATATATACATCTCATATATATATATATCTCATATATATATATCTCATATGTGTATATATCTCATATATGTATATATCTCATATATATATATATCTCATATATGTATATATCTCATATATATATATATATCTCCTATATGTATATTTCTCATATATATATATATATATCTCATATATGTATATATCTCATATATATATATATCTCATATATGTATATATCTCCTATATATATATATCTCATATATGTATATATCTCTCATATATGTATATATCTAATATATGTATATATCTCATATATATATATATCTCATATATATATATATCTCATATATATATATATCTCATATATATATATATATATATAAATATCTCATGTGTATGTTAACGGGAATTTATATATCTATCTATAATCTCATTCTTATGTCTAATATATATCTCATATATATATATCTCATATATATAACATGTATATACAATATATATACCATATATGTATACCAGATATATATCATATATATATATAGTTATATATATATCATGTGTATATATATCATATATATATCATATATATATATAGTTATATATATCATATGTATATATATCATATATATATAGTTATATATATATCAGATGTATATATATATATATATATGTCATGTATATATATTTATCATATATATCATGTATATATATCATATATATGTATCATGTATATCATATATATCATCTATATGTATCATGTATATCATATATATCATCTATATGTATCATGTATATCATATATATCCTTATATATATATCATATATATATATCATATATATCCTGTATCATATATATCCTATATCATATATATATCATATATATCATATATATCATAGATATATTTCATATATATATCAAATATATATATCATATATATATCATATATATATCATATATATATCATATACATATATCATACATATATCATATATATATCATATATATATCATATATATATCATATATATATCATACATATATATCATATATATATCATACATATATATCATATATATCATATATATATCATATATATCATATATATATATCATATATATATATCATATATATATATCATATATATATATCATATATATGTATCAAATATATATCATATATATGTATCAAATATATATCATATATATGTATCAAATATATATCATATATATGTATCAAATATATATCATAAGTATATATATGTCATATATATATATCATATATATATGATATATATATCATATATAAATACTTATGATATATATTTGATACATATACATGATATATATGATATATATATGATTGTTGCCATTTCTTATGCCCCTTTTGTGTTCGCTCTTTCTGATTTCCAAATCTCGCTGCTACATTATTTTTGGCAGTCAGTACATAGGATGGCGTAAATACCGGCTTTGGAAGTGGAGATTTCAGTGTAATGCTTCCTAGTTTTTACAGTTCGCTTTATAGTTAAGTAAGTTATTTGTACTGTTTGTATGCCTAGATTATTAAGAGTATTGCAAGAAAAATGATGCCCGTTTTTATTTTATCACTGTGGTGCGAGTAATAGTGTATAAAATTATTCTTGTGTGTATTATTTCGATGTACTTTAAACATAAGATCGTTAGGGAGTTGGTTTGTTCAGATTCCTATATGAATTTTATGTAGGGTTCGACTGAGTTGAGTTTATTTTTAAATTCTTCTATGTGTGTATTTATGGGAAGAAAAATAAGGATATCGTCAATATATCAAAAATACTTTGTGTTTGCAGGTATTCTAAATAAAAAAATTTAGTTTCTAAGAATTCTAAGAAATATATATATAGATTAATATATCATACCTATATATATCTCATATATATATCATATATAGGTTGATTATTATATATATATCAAACATATATCATATATTTTTCATATATTTATATATAATATATATATATCAGATATATATTATATATATCATATATATATCAGATATATATCATATATATAATATATATATAATATATATATAATATATATACATATCTCATATATATATCATACATATATATATATATAATATATAAATATAATATATATCATTTATATATCTTATAGATGATATATATATTATATACATGTAATATATATATCATATATATATGTATCATATATATAGATGTCATATATATACCCAATGTATATATCACATATATATATATATCATATACACATATATATATATATATAATATACATATATATATCATATACACACATATATACGATATATATATGTATGATATTATATATATATCATATATATATGATATATATACAGAATACGTATATATATGATATATATATCATACATATATATATGATATATATATATAATATATATATAATATATATATGATATGTATATATACATCATATATATACATATATCATATATCTATCATATACAAATATATCACATATATATCATATACATATATATCATATATATCATATACATATATATCATATATATCATATATATAGCATATACATATATATATCATATATATAGCATATACATATCATATATATAGCATATACATATATCATATATATAGCATATATCTATCATATATATATATGACACATATATCATATATCATATAAATATAATATCATATATATATCATATATATATATCATATATATAATATCATATATATCATATATATATCATATATATATCACGTATATAATATCATATATATATCATATATTTATCATATATATATATATCATGTATATATCATATATTCCATGTAGATACCATATAGATACCATATATATAATATATATATCATATACATATCATGTATATATCATATATCCTTTATATCATATATACATACCATATATAACATATATATATAATATATATCATATATCATACATAAATATATGTATGATATATATATACATCATATATATATATATGATATATATATCAGATATACATATATATCATATATATATATACATATCTCATATATATAAATATATTATATATATAAATATATCATAAATATAATATATATATGATATATATATCATATATCATATATAACATATATATACATATATCATATATATCATATATGTATTATATATATAATATGTGTATATATCATATATATCATATACATATCATATATATCATATTTGTATATCATATACATCTCATATATATATATCATATATATATCATATATAAAATCATATATATATAAAGCATATATATCATGCATATATCTATCATAAATAGATCATATATATATCATGTATATATATCATACATATATATTTATATATCATATACATATCATATATATATCATATATATCATATATATATCACGCATATATATCATGCGTATATATATCATGCATATATGTATCATATACATATCATATATATATCATACATATATCATATATTTAAATATATCATATATACGATATTTATAATATATATCATATAATATATATATATCATATATATATCTTATGATATATATATATAATATATGATTTTATATATAAATACATATATTTTATTTATCTTATATATATACATTGTATACATACATTACATATATATTATATATACATATATGATATATATATTATATATACATATGTGATATATATTATGTATGCATATATATATATTATATATATGTATATTATACTTTGTATGTATATACAGATCCTATACACACATATATATGCATATCATATACATATATATATCATATACACATATATATCATATACAAATATATATCCTATAAAAATATATATCCTATAAAAATATATATTATATACACACATATATATACGATATATATATGATATGATATATATCATATATATATTATATATATATATCATACGTATATATATGATTTATATCACATATATATGATATGTATATTATATGTATATATCATCTATATACATATATCATATATATCATATATATCTATCATATACATATATATCATATACATCATATATATATCATATATATATATATATCATATACGTATATATCATATACATATCATATACATATCGTATATATATGATACATATATCATATATATATCATATATATATCAGATATAATATCATATATATTTTATATATATCATATATAACATATATATATCATATATATATCATATATAATATATATATCATATATATCATATATACATACCATATATACACCATATATATCATATATATATCATATATATATATCATATATACATACCATATATATAACATATATAGATATATATATATATCATACATACATATATGTATATGATATATATACATCATATATATATCAAATATACATATATGTATGATATATATATACATCATATGTATATATAATATATGATATATATAATATATATACATCATATATATATCATGTATATATCATATATATCATATATATATAATATATATATCATATATATATACATATATAACATATATAAACATATCATATCATATATATGAATATACCATAGATATCATATATATATATGATATATATATCATATGTAACATACATATACATCCATCATATATATATCATATATATATATATCATATACATATCATATATATATATTTCATAAACATATCATATATATATCATATACATATCATATATATATCATATATATCATATATATATCAAATATATATATATATCATGCATTTATATATCATAAATAGATCATATATATATCATAAATAGATCATATATATCATGTATATATATCATATATATATATCATACATATATCATATATATATATCACGCATATATATATATCATAAATAGATCATATCTATACATAATATATATCTCGTACATATATCATATATTTATATATATCATATATACGATATATATAATATATATCATATAATATATATATATCATATATATATGTCATATGTATATATATAATATATATATGATTATATATATTATATATATATACATTATATACATTTATTAAATATATATACATATTATATATACATATGTGGTATATATTATGTATATATATTATATATACATATGTGATATATATTATGTATACATATATTATATATACATGTGTGACATATATTATGTATACATATATTATATATACATATGTGACATATATTATGTATATATATATTATATATATATTATATATATATGTGTATGATACTTTTTATGTATATACACATCATATACACATATATATACTCATCATATACACATACATATATATCATATACAAATATATATCATACACAAATATATATCATATATACAAATATCAAATATATACATATATGATATATATCCTTTATATATACACATATGTGATATATATCCTTTATATATACATATATGAAATAAATATATTGTATATATATTATATATATACACATATTATATATATACATTACATATATATTATATATATACATATATGATACATATATTATATACATATTATATATATGATATATATAGTATATATATGATATAGTATATATATGATATATTTTTATTATATATGTATACATATAAGATATGTATTATATTTATATATGATATATACATTATATATACACATGTGATATATATAGATTTTATATATACATGTGATTTATAGATATTAAATACATACATATGATATATAGATATTATATATACATAGCATATATACATTATATATACATATGATATATATGTATTATATATATACAGATATGATATATATATTGTATATATCTATATTATACATGCACATATAAAACATATATATTATATATATAGAAATGATATATATATATATATATATTGTATATATACATGATATATATATAATATATATACATGATATATATATATAATATATGTATGTGATATATATGTATGTGATATATATCCTTTATATATACATATATGAAATAAATATATTGTATATATATTATATATATACACATATTATATATATACATTACATATATATTATATATATACATATATGATACATATATTATATACATATTATATATATGATATATATAGTATATATATATGATATAGTATATATATGATATATTTTTATTATATATGTATACATATAAGATATGTATTATATTTCTATATGATATATACATTATATATACACATGTGATATATATAGATTTTATATATACATGTGAATTAGAGATATTAAATACATAGATATGATATATAGATATTATATATACATAGCATATATACATTATATATACATATGATATATATGTATTATATATATACAGATATGATATATATATATTGTATATATCTATATTATACATGCACATATAAAACATATATATTATATATATAGAAATGATATATATATATATATATATTGTATATATACATGATATATATATAATATATATACATGATATATATATATAATATATGTATGTGATATATATGTATGTGATATATATCCTTTATATATACATATATGAAATAAATATATTGTATATATATTATATATATACACATATTATATATATACATTACATATATATTATATATATACATATATGATACATATATTATATACATATTATATATATGATATATATAGTATATATATATGATATAGTATATATATGATATATTTTTATTATATATGTATACATATAAGATATGTATTATATTTCTATATGATATATACATTATATATACACATGTGATATATATAGATTTTATATATACATGTGAATTAGAGATATTAAATACATAGATATGATATATAGATATTATATATACATAGCATATATACATTATATATACATATGATATATATGTATTATATATATACAGATATGATATATATATATTGTATATATCTATATTATACATGCACATATAAAACATATATATTATATATATAGAAATGATATATATATATATATTGTATATATACATGATATATATATAATATATATACATGATATATATATATATTGTATATATACACATATGATATATATAAATATTGTATATATATAAACATATGATACATATATATATTATATATATACATATATGATCTCTATTATATATATAAGCATATGATATATACATGATGTATAAGCATATGATATATACATGATGTATATACATATGATATATATATATTAGGTATATACACACAATATATATTATTTACATACACACATGATATATATATATATCAGATACATACACATATAATATACATATATTATATATATATGATAAATATTTATTTTATATATACATATATATATATGATAAATATATATTTTATATATACATATATATATGATTACTATATATTTTATATATGATAACTATATATTTTATATATACATGTATATATGATAACTATATATTTTATATATACATATATATATGATAACTATATATTTTATATATACATATATATATGATAACTATATATTTTATATATACATATATATATGATAACTATATATTATATATACATATATAAAGATATATAATGTATATATACATATATGATATATATTATATATATACATCTATGATATGTATATATTATATATACATCTATGATATATATATATTATATATACATCTATGATCTATATTTTATATATATACATATATGATAGATATATATTATATATACATCTATGATATATATATTATATATATATATTTATGATAGATATATATATATATTATATATATATTATATATACATATATTGTATATACATATATTATATATACATATATTATATATCTATTATATGTACATATATTATATATATTATATGTACATATTATATGTACATATATTATATGTACATATATATATATATATATTTTATATACATATTATATATATATATATATATATTATATGTGCATTATATACATATTATGTATACATATATTTTATATATATTATATATACATATTTTATATATATTTTGTATATACATATATGATATATATTATATATATATATGTATGACATATATATTATATAGATATGATATATATATTGTATATATTTACATATATGATATATATTATATATACATATATCCTATATATATATTTATATATACGAGATATATTGTATATATACATGTATTATATATATTATATATACATATCTTATGTATATATTATATATACACATATTATATATATTATATATATACATGATATATATTATATATATACATATATGATATACATTATATATACATATATGATATACATTATATATACATATATGATATACATTATATATATACATATATGATATACATTATATATATACATATATGATATATATTACATATATACATATATGATATATATTATATATATACATATATGATATATATTATGTATACATATATGATATATAGTATATATATACATATATTATATATTATATACATACATATATTATATATTATATATACATATATTATATATTATATATATATACATATATTATATATTATATATATACATATATTATATATTATATATATACATATATTTTATATTATATATATACATATATTATATATACATATATCATATATTATATATACATATATCATATATTATATATATACATATATTATATATATACATATATTATATATATACATATATTATATATTATATATATACATATAATATATATATACATATATTATATATTATACATACATATATATTATATATATACATATATTGTATATTATATATACATACATATATTATATATATACATATGTTTTATATGTTATATATATACATGTATGATATATATTATATATATGATATATATTATATATATACATATATGATATATATTATATATATACATATATGATATATATTATATATATACATATTTGATATATATTATATATACATGTATGATATATATTATATATATACATATATGATATATATTATGTATATACATGTATGATATATATTATATATATATACATATATGATATATATTACATAGATACATATATGGTATATATTATATATAAAAACATATATGATATATATGTTATATATGGTATATATGTTATATAAAAACATATGTGGTATATATCATTTATATTTATTGATATATGATGTATATTATAAATATACATATATGATATATTGTATATATACATATATTTTATATAATATGTATATACATATGATATATATTATATATATACCTATGTGATATATGTAATATACATATATGACATATATTAGATATATATACATATATGATATATTATTTTTATACATATATGATATGTATTATATATATATACATGTATGATAATATTATATATATACATAAATGATATATATTATATATATACATATATGTATAAATCAGATATGTATACATATATGATATATATTATATATATACACACATATACGTATTATATATGTATACATATATGATATATATTATATATATACATATACGTATATATTATATATGTATACATTTATGATATATATTAAATATATTAATATACGTATATATTATATATGTATACATATATGATATATATTAAATATATACATATATGATATATATATCATATATACATACAGTTTATATATATAATGTTTATATATATATAGTTTATATATATGTATAGTTTATATGTATTCTGTGTTCTGTGTTCTCGGGGCAACGTTATAAGGTTTTGCCAAGTATTCCCTCACACGAGAGGTATTACTGGTTGGGTCAGGCATGCGTGTAGGCGTGGTCGATGCGACCATCTGTCCAGGGAGAATCAGCGTTGTTCCATAAATCATTTCGGCAGGCGTAAAACCAATATCTGCTTTTATGGTGGATCTGATGCCTAATAGAATGAAGGGGAGGTACTCTGTCCACCTGCTAGGGTCGGAATGTGCTCTAATAGCTGCTTTCAACTGACGGTGCAGACGCTCGATCATGCCGTTTGCCGCCGGGTGGTATGAGGTAGTCCTTATGTGTTTGCTCCCCAGTAGGCGAGACAATTCAGAAAAAAGATAGGAATCAAATTGTCTGCCCCCATCGGTTGTGATGGTGTGAGGCACACCATAACGCGATATCCAATGTGTAACCAGGGCTCGGGCAACAATTTCTGCGGAAATATCTGCGATGGGGATGGCTTCAGGCCATCTAGAGAATTTGTCGATGCAAGTCAATAAGTATGTACAGTTTCTCGAATGTGGGAGTGGACCCACTTAATCTATGTGAACGTGTTGAAATCGTGCCTCAGGGGTTGCGAAGGTAGCAAGGGGACTTTTAATATGCCTCTGTACTTTTGTATTTCTGACAAGGGACGCAACTCTTGGTCTATTCGCGAACGTCTCGGTTAATGGCTGTCCAGATGAAATGAGAAGTCACCAGCTTCTGCGTGGAACGAATGCTAGGATGTGACAAGTTGTGTAATTGAAAGAAAACAGCTCGCCTATGCTTAAGGGGTACATAGGGGCGTTTATGACTGTTCGAAACATCGCACCATATCGTCTCGTTGGAACAAGGTACTGGGACTTGCCTGAAAGTTAGATTTTCGGAGTGACGTAAGCGATTTAGTTCTTCATCATCCCGTTCGTCGATGGCGATCTGGTGGAGGTCGATCTCGTCAATCGCTTGAATGGCATCGATGTGCATTCTCGACAATGCATCTGCAAATACGTTCTCCTTCCCTCTGATATACTTGATATCCGCAGTAAATTGTGATATGAAATCCAAATGGCGAGCTTCCCTGGGTGAGTGTTTTCCGGGCTTGGCAAGCAAAGCATGCGATAACGGCTCGTGATCCGTAAAAAGCGTGAAAGTGGATCCTTCCAACATGTAACAAAAGTGTTTAACTGCGCAGTATGCGGCCAAAAGTTCCCTGCTGAAAGTGCTGTATTTGGTTTCAGCGTGCTGAAGACGCCTTGAGAAAAAAGCTAGTGGTTGCCAAGTATTATCTACTAATTGTTGCAATACACCTCCAATGCCAACGTCGGATGCATCGACGGATAAAGCTAGGGGTGCATCTGGACGGGGAAAAACCAACATTGTCGCTTCTGTTAATGCCTGCTTGACCTTATCGAAGGAACGTAATTCCGTTTCGCTTAATGTAATCGTCTCATTTTTTTTGTTTTTATTTCTGAGTACGTCGGTTAATGGCTGCCCGATTTCAGCACAATGGGGCACGAAACGTTGATAGAAATTAATTAAACCGAGGAACTCTCGAAGTTTACGAAGTGAAGTGGGAGCTTGGTAATCGACTATAGATTGGACTTTCTCTGGAAAGGGACGGATACCTTCTTTGTCAATTAAATGGCCGAGAAACGAAAGTGAAAAAACTCCAAACTCGCATTTTTGGGGGTTAATAATAACGCCATAATCTGTCAATCTGTGAAATAACTGCTGCAGATGCTGTAAGTGTTCACCGTCCGATGCACTTGCCACGAGGAGATCGTCGATATATGCATAGACGAACGGTAGTCCTCACAAAACTGCATTGATAAAGCGTTGAAAAGATTGCCCTGCATTACGTAATCCAAAGGGCATGCATAAGAATTCGAAAAGGCCGAAAGGAGTTGTGATCGCAGTCTTAGAAACATCCTCCGGGTGTACGGGAATCTGGTTGTACGTGTGAACAAGGTCGATTTTGGAGAACGCTGTTTTTCCATGAAGCGAGTTAGAAAAGTCTTGCAGATGCGGAATAGGGTAATTGTCCGGAGTAGTGCGACTGTTAAGTGCGCGGTAATCCCCACAATGGCACCATTCGCCGGCTGATTTTTTTGGCACCATGTGGAGTGGCGATGACCAGTTGCTATTAGAGGGTCGAATAATGCCTAAATCCAACATGTGCTGAAATTCTTGTTTAGCCGCCCTTAAACGATCGGGTTTAAGTCTGCGCGGGCGTGCGCTCACAGGCGGTCCCCTTGTTTGGATATGATGAGTGACATTGTGTTTAACTTTGTCACCGTTAAACGTGGGGAGAGTTAATTCCAGGAAATCTCGTAGCAAATCTGTATACGGATCCGTGGTGTCTTTACGTATAACTGGGCTGATCTCGTCCGACCCACTGATTATACCTTGTACGGAACGTCTAGTGTTATTATCAATGAGTTTGCCGCATTTGACATCTATAAGGATGCCGAAATGGTGCAGAAAATCTGCCCCTAAAATCAGAACGGGTAGCTTAGCGACGATGAAGACCGAACATAGTGCGCGCTGTAATCCAAGATTTAATGTTATCGATGTCTCTTCGTAAGTAGGAATGGAGGAGTGATTCACTGCGTGTAAAAATAAGTTTGATTGAGGACGATTCTCTTTCACAAACTTCTTAGGGATGATACTGACTTCCACACTGGTATCAACGAGAAATCGTATACCAGTGGTTCTATCAGTTACGTACAGGGTGCGACGAATGTTGTTCTTGCCAGGATTGTCTGCCACTCCTACTGCCTGGCTTGGGCATTTCCCAAGAGACGTTTCTTCGTATATGAACATGGCTGGTGGCATTGGTAAGCTCTTTCACCACAACGTGCGTGGTACTTGCAGAGCCCACCGCTGTTCTGAGTTCTGCTAAATCGCCGGGGACGGACTCGCTCAGTGGGGTGCTTATGCATTTTTGGTTTGAGCTCGAAGCCACATAACTGTTCACTCAGGTCGTGAATCATTTGAGCCTGTCGCTCTAGTTCCTCGCGTATATCCGTGAAGGGGTTTGCAACGTTAGGCAGGGCATCGTTAGAGCTGTGCGTGTGAACTGGGGCTATGGAAACGGTCACGTCCATAATTTTGTCGGCTAGGTCCGCTAGCTCCTCAATGGTTGTGGAGTCATTCGAAAAGGCGAGTATCATTTGAATACTCGATGGCAGTCTATTGACGAAAAGTTGTTTAAGTATGTCCGGCGGTAGTGAGTTCTCACCCATCAACAGCTTCATACGTCTGAGTAACTGAGACGGTTTCCGATCTCCGAGTTCTTCTTCTACGAGAAGTTGACGAAGGCGTTTCTGCTGTGAATCGGTTGTCCTACGAATCAATTCCGATTTGAAATAATCGTAGCTGATCGATCCAGGGGGTGACATGATCAAGTTGCAAACCTCAGCCATTACTTCATGCGTTAATGCAGCCACCACATGGTTGAATTTCGTCACATCGCTGAGGATCCTTTGCGTATAGAACTGGGCCTCTACGTGTGCGAACCATAATGTTGGATCATGCGTCCAAAAAGGAGGAATCCTCAAAATAGCCTGAATAGCCATCGTTGAAGGAAGCGCCTCACTGTCCATCGTGGGGAACGCGTTAAAGAGAACGATGACCGCAGAAAATCTCCGTGAGATCCTTTACGCCTAGAAAAACCGATGTGCCGCTAAGGTCGACATGTACGTCATTCGGCGTGCGCGTGGTCGCTGAGAAATTTCCCTTGTGTGATTACAGGTAATTCTTCCTTATTGATAATATCCACAATTCCTTGCGTGTTCTGCCAAAGTCTGACGAAAAAAAGGGGTCACCAGTGAAGCGAGGTGCTCGCTGGGCAAAGCAACAAACAGCTCACTTAAAATTAATTTTTCAAAAACATTAATAAGAAAACAAATATTTAGAAAAATTAATTAAAAACAAATAATCAGACTTAGCTTGTTATAAGAGGTGTGAATTTATTTGCCCTGGTGTATCAGACTCGTGTTTATTTTGAGTCCGAAAAAAAGAAGAAGAAATCCTTCCCGACTGGTCAAATGTTTTTGGCGTTAAGTTGGAAAGAAATGATAAATTAATTTTCTTTAGAAAAGCTGTTCGGGTAAGGAGCGGAGTGAATAGATCGAAGAATGTTTTTCTTTTTTTTTTTTATGTGTGGTTTCACCATTGGAAACGCACGAGCGACAGAGCGTGGCAGTAACACGTCTTACTCCTCTGGTGTCGCAAGCAACAAGAGGGTGAGAGACTCCTCGAATTTAGCGCCACGGCTTTTTTTTGTCTTTCTTTTGGAGCTCTCCGGAAACGGTGAATGTTCAATGTCACTGTCAAAATTACTTCCGGGGTAGATGCTACAAAGGCGTCCTAGACTCTTCACAGGAATTTCTTTAACTGTCGGCACAATATCCTCTCCGACATTAAAGTGAATTTGCCTTACAGAACCTTTAATGATTGACAAACTTCGACTTTTCTTTGGTTTAATCCTCATTTTCACCGTTGTAAGAAGATCAAAATACCGGTCAAGCAAACACTTAGCAGCTGTTTTGGAAGGGACAATGATGGTAATATCGTCCATGAACGCTCTTGATGGAGGAAGAATTATTTGTTTATTAGTCGAAACCCCCGTTGTAGTGTTAGCGGCACTTCTTAATATAAGTTCCATTGCTAACACAAACAATAGTGGGGAGATGACGCACCCCATCATAATGCCGATTTCAAGTGACTGCCATCTTGTAGCATATTTTTTCATTGTAAGCCTCATGAAAGCCAAACGAAAATATTTCATTATAATGTCCCTACTCTTTTCCGGAAAGTGGAAATAGGGTCACTTTGTCTTTCCAAAAGGTCATCTTACTTTCCAGAGAGTCTTACTGTTCAAATTCTACAATTATATATGTATCAAATATATATATATATATATATAAAATGAAAATTACAATTGAATTTACCAAAATGATCCAAGATGGTAAAATTAAAGTAAATTATAAATATTAAAGAATTAATATTTATAAACTTATCTAAGCCAGATATAAAAGCTCGATAATACAAAATAGGAAATAGAGCTTATAATATGAGCAAACAGTTAATGAAATATGTTAAAAAACACTTTGAAATGAGTTAAAAATATATTTAATCTGAAAAGGAAACACTAGATAAATGGATAGTCCTTAATCCGCGGAGTTTCAAAGAAATACTCTCCTTCTCATAAGAGGGTAAGAATTAGCAAAATGCAGGATCGGATTTTGCATGCAGAAGTATTTGATGAAACAATAAATAAGTCAAAGATCTTACTTGAAAACAAAATAAGTTTAGCAGAGGGACTATAGTGAAGAAAAAGGTGATTACACATTAATGGATAGTCTGGTGGAAGACAAAAAAATCCAGTGACGGTAAAAATCCAGTGACGGTAAAATGGATTATTATGGACCATCTCCTTCTAATTACGGGGTTTCTTTGGATTTACTTGTACAAATGGAAATTCTTTTAACTTTCTTGAAGTATATGATATGCATATATATATATATATATATATATATATATACCATATGTATATATATTATATATATATATATATATATATATATGTATATACTATATATATATATTATATATATATATCATATGAATATTATATTATTATATTATACATCAATCAGATGTATATTATATATATATATATATATATCATATGTATATATTATATATATATATCATATGTATATTTTATATATACATATCATATGTATATTTTATATATATATATAGTAAGTATATATTATATATATATGATATGTATATATTATATATAAATATATGTATATATTATATCTATATATGATGTGTATATATTATATATAAATGATATTACATATTATATATATACATATGTATAAAACATATATATAATATGTAAATATTATATTTATGTTATATATATTATATATATGTATGATATGTATATATAATATATGTATATTATATATATATGTATATTATATATATATATATATATGATATGTATATATTATATATGATATGTATATATTATATATGATATGTATATATTATATATGATATGTATATATTATATATATGTATACATTATATATATATATATATATTATAACAATATATATATGATGTATATTATATATATATATATGTATAAATGATATATATTATATACATGATATATAAAAATATATATATGTCTATATATATGATATATATAATATATATATTATATGTATATATATATACGATATGTATATATTATATATATATTTATATATATATGGTATGTATATATCATAAATATATTTACATATGTATATATCATATATATATTAACATACATATATCATATATATATTTACATATATATATGAATATATTATATATATATATGTATTATATCATATATATACATATATAAATATGATATGTATCATATCATATATATCATATATATATATGATATATATATATATTATATATATATTATATGTATATATATATATATGATATGTATATATATATGACATGTAAATATTATATATATGATATGTATATATATATATATATGATATGTATATATTATATATATATATATGATGGGTATGTATTATATATATATATATATATGATATGTATATATTATATATATATGATATGTATGTATTATATATATGATATGTATGTATTATATATATGTATGATATGTATGTATTATATATATATGTATATATCATATATATATATATATATTATATGTATATATTATACATATATGGTATGCATTAATTATATATGATATGGATATATATATGATATGTATATATTATACATATATATTGTATGTATTAATTATATATATATATGATATGTATATATATATGATATGTATATATTATATATATATGATATGTATATATAATATATATATGATATGTATATATTATATATATATATACGATATGTATATATTATATATATACGATACATATATATTATATATATATGATATGTATATATTATATATAAATATATATTGAGAGAGAAAATCAGAAGGAACAAACCGTATTATTTGTTCATCAACGTTTCGTCTTTATTTCGAGACTTTCTCTAAATAAAGACAAAACGTTGATGAACACATAATACGTTTGTTCCTTTTTATTTTCTCTATTTTGTCGGAATATATTTTCATCATTTTCATCATATATATATATATATGATATGTATATAAAAAATATATATATATACATATATGATATGTATATATTATTTATATATATGATATAACTTATATAAATGTATATATATGACATGTATACATATTATATATATATATGTATAACTTATAAAAAAATATATATGATATGTATATATATTTTATAAATATATATGTATATATATATTATATACATATACATATGATATGTATATATATTTTATATATATATATGATATGTATATACGTTATATATATATGTATAACTGATATATATTACATATATATATGTATATATGATATATATTATATATATGCATATGATATATATAATATATATAGGATATATATATATATATGATATGTATATAATATATATATATATTTATACATATATATATGATATGTATATAATATATACATTTATATATATATATATGATATGTATATAATATATACATTAATTTATATATGATATATATATATTATATATATTTACATATATAGATATGATAGTTATATATTATATATGATAGTTATTATATCATATATATATGGTATGTATTATATCATGTATATTATATATACATATCATATATATTATATATATATATGATATGTATTATGTCATATATTATATATATATAATATGTATATACTATATATTTATATATACATGATATGTATATATTATATATATACATATGTATATATTATATATATATATATATGATATGTATATATATGATATGTATATATTATATATATATGATGTGTATATATTGTATATATTATATATATGATGTGTATATATTGTATATATTATATATATATGATGTGTATATATTGTATATATTATATATATGATGTGTATATATTCTATATATTTATATATATGATATGCATATATTATATATATATATGATATGTATATATTATATATATATGATATGTATATATTATATATATATATATATGATATATATATATTATATATATTTATATATATATATATGATATGTATATATTATATATATTTATATATATGATATGTACATATTATATATATATATATTGAGAGAGAAAATAAAAAGGAACAAACCGTATCATGTGTTCATGAACGTTTCGCCTTTATTTCGAGACTTCCTCTAAATAAGCCGAACGTTGATGAATACATAATACGTTTGTTCCTTTTTATTTTCTCTATTTTCATTATTTTCATCATATATACATATATATAAATATATATATGAATATAAAAAAAATATATATATATATATACATGATATGTATATATTATAGATATGATATGTATATATGTCTACATATATTTATATATATATGATATGTCTATATATATATTTATATATATGATATGCCTATATATATATTTATATATATATATATGATATGTCTATATTTATATATTTATATATATGATATTTATATATTTATATATATATGATATGTCTATATTTATATATATATTATATGTCTATATTATATATATATGGTATGTATATATTATATATATATATGATATGTATATTATATATATATGATATGTATATTATATAGATATGTATATATTATGTATGTATATATATATATATTATATATATGTATATATTATATATATATGTATATATTATATATATATGTATATATATATGTCTATATATATATATATCATATATATATATGATATGTATATATTATATATATGATATATATTCATATATATATATCTAATATGTATATGATATGTATATGGTATGTATATATTATATATATATATAATACATGTTATATATATATCATATGTATTTATTATATATATATATATATATAATATATAGAGAGAGAAAGTAAAAAGGAATAAACCGTATTATATGGTAATCCACGTTTCGTCTTTATTTCAAGAATTCATCTAGATAAAGACGAGACGTTTTTCCGTTTATTGTTTCTATTTTGTCGAAATACTATTTCTATATATGTATATATTATATCTAAATAAATAATATGTATATATGTTATATATATAATATGTATATATTATACATAATTATATATATATATATATATATGTATATATTATATATATGCTATGTATATATTATAAATATATATATGATATGTAGATATTATATATATATATATATATGCTATGTATATATTATATATATATACGATGTCTATATTATATATATATTATATGTATATATATTATATATATCGTATGTATATATTATATATATATGATATGTATATATATAATATATATATTATATATATATATGGATAAATGATATATATTATATATATTATATATATATATATATAGATAAATGATATATATTATATATATATGGTATATATATATGGATAAATTATATATTATATATATATGTATATATGATATATATTATATATATACATACATATGATATATATTATATATAAATGTATATATTATATATATTATATATATATACATATGATATATATTATATATATATGTATATATTATATATATATATATTTATATATGTATAATATATTTATATATTATATACATATTTATACATATATATATGTATATATTATATATGTTTATATATATATATTTATGATATGTGTATATTATATATATTTATGATATGTATATATTATATATATTTATATATATATATTCATGATATGTATACATTATTTATACATACACATATATATATATATATGATATGTATATATTATATTTATATATATTATATGTATATATTATGTATATATTATATACATTATACATTTGTATTATATTTTATACATATTATACATTTATATTATATATTATATATATAGATTATACATTTAAATTATATATTATATATATATTATACATATATTACATATATTATGTATTTATATATATTATATATATTTATATTATATATATTATATACATATATAATATATATATATATTATATAGTCGGAATATTGTCGGAATACTATTTCTATTATTTCCATCATATATATATATCATATATATATATGTATATATTTTATATATATATATATATATATAATATGTATATATTATACATTATTATATATATATATATGTATATATTATATATATGCTATGTATATTATATATATATATATCTGCTATGTAGATATTATATATATATATCTGCTATGTATATATTATATATATATACGATATGTATATATTATATTTATTATATGTATATATATTATATATATGATATATATGATATGTATATATTATATATATATTTTATGTATATATATATAATATGTATGATATGTGTATATTATATATATATATGATATGTATATATATTATATATATGTTATATATATATGGATAAATGATATATATTATATATGTTATATATATATGGATAAATGATATATATTATATATATGTATATATTATATATATACATACATATGATATATATTTTATATATATGATATGTATATATTATATATATATATATATTTATATATGCATATGTATATATTATATATATATTTATACATATATATATGACATGTATATATTATATATATTTATATATATATATTCATTATATGTATATATTATTTATACATACATATATATATATATATATATTTATGATATGTATATATTATATATGATATGCATATATTATATTTATGTATATATTATATATATATATTAGGTTGTCCGGAAAATAATGGCCATTTCAGGAAGTCTGTTTTAAATTGGATTTTATCATAGGATTTTTATTATATTTCAGGTAAACATCAACATGATTATTGATTTATATGTGCTCTTTAATAATTTCTTACTTTTTTCTTTCAGAAAACGGTTTATGAGCGAATGAGCCCATAATTTGGAATATGAGAAAAGAAGACTTACGATTATTTTTCCTGCATGAGTTTAAGCTTGGTAACAATGCTTCTCAAACAACTGCAAATATCAATAGCGCATGGGGAGAAGGCATCACAAGTGATAGAACAGTACGAAGGTGGTTTAAAAAATTTCGTAGTGGTGATGAGAACCTTACAGATGAAGAAGGTAGAGGACGGCCATCTAATCCTGACAATGAAAATTTAAGAGCCATTGTTGAGCAAAACCCACGGAAAAGTGTCAGGGAAATGTCTCGGGAACTTGGTGTCAGCAGTTCAACAGTGTCGGACCATCTGAAGCAAATTGGCAAGGTGAAAAAGCTCGACAAATGGGTCCCACATGAGCTCAATGAAAATCAACAAGCTCGACGTTTTGAAGTGTGTTCGATGCTCTTTTTGCGAAACATTAATGATCCATCTCTTGACCGAATAGTCACCTGTGACGAAAAGTGGATCCTTTATGATAATCGGAAACAATCAGGTCAATGGCTTGATCGTGATGAACCACCCAAACATTTTCCAAAGCCAAAGTTTAACCAACAGAAGATTATGCTGACTGTTTGGTGGTGTGCAATTGGTGTTATTCATTACAGCTTTCTGGATGCTAATCAGAGCATCACAGCAGAGGTTTACTGCAATCAACTCGAAGAAATGCATCATCATTTACAAAAATTGAGACCTGCATTAGTGAATAGGCGTGGTCCAATCCTGCTCCACGATAATGCGCGCCTCATGTTGCGAGAATGACACTGCAGAAACTCACAGACTTGGGATACGAAACTTTACCATATCCTCCTTATTCTCCAGATCTTTCACCCACGGACTACCATTTCTTCAAGAATTTAGCTGCTTTTTTAAGCAACAAAGCTTTCAGATCTAATGCAGAGGTTGAATCTTTTTTCAAAGATTTCTTAACATCTAAGCCAAAGAATTTTTATCAACGAGGCATAAATGATCTAGTTGATAGATGGCAAAAATGCATGGCTGTTAAAGGATCATACTTTGACTAATTTCAATGTCTAGTATCAACTATTTGATTGATAAATTCTTTTTCTCTAAAATTGGCCATTATTTTCCGGACAACCTAATATATATATATATTATATGTATATATTATATGTATTATACATTTGTATTATATATTATATTTATATATTATATATATATTTATAATATATATTATATATATTTTATATATATATATTATATATATATATTTATAATATATATTTTATATATATATATTATATGCATATTATATATTTATATATTATATATATATTATATACATTGTATATATATATTATATATTTATATATAATGTATATATATTATATATTTATATATATATGTATTATATATATTTGTATATTATATATATATATTATATATATTATATATATTTGTATATTATATATATATTATATATTATATATATTTGTATATTATATATATATTATATATTATATATATTATATATATTTGTATATTATATATATATTATATATATATATATTATATTTATTTGTATATTATATATATATTATATATATATATTATATTTATTTGTATATTATATATATATATATTATATTTATATATTATATACATATATATTTATATTATATATATATTATATATATTATATTTATATATTATATACATATATATATTTATATTATATATATATATATTATATACATATATATATATTATATATATATATATTATATACATATATATATATTATATATATATATATTATACATATATATATATATATATATTGTATACATATATATATTGTATACATATATATATTATATACATATACATATAATATATATTATATATATATTATATAAATATATTATATACATATATATTATATACATATATATATATATATTATATACATATATATATATTATATACATATATATATTATATACATATATACATATATTATGTACATGTATATATATTATATACGTATATATATTATATATATATTATATACATATATATATTATATATATATATATTATATACATATATATATTATATACATATACTTATTATATATATATATACATATACTTATTATATATATATACATATACTTATTATATATATATACATATACTTATTATATATATATACATATACTTATTATATATATACATATACTTATTATATATATATATACTTACTATATATATACATATACTTATTATATATATATATACTTACTATATATATACATATACTTATTATATATATATATATATATACTTACTATATATATATACATATACTTATTATATATATATACATATTATATACATATATTATATACACATATATATATATATTATATACACATATATATATATTATATACACATATATATATTGTATAGATATAGTATATATATTGTATACATATATATATATATTGTATGCATATATATATATATATTGTATACATATATATATATATTGTATACATATAGTATATATTGTATACATATAGTATATATTGTACACATATAGTATATATTGTATACATATAGTATATATTGTACACATATAGTATATATTGTATACATATAGTATATATTGTATACATATAGTATATATTGTATACATATAGTATATATACATATATAGTAGTATATATATATAGTATACATATATATATAGTATATATATATATAGTATACATATATATATAGTATATATATATATAGTATACATATATATATAGTATATATATATAGTATATATATATATATAGTATATATATAGTATATATATATAGTATATATATATAGTATATATATATATAGTATATATATATATAGTATATATATATAGTATATATATATAGTATATATATATATATATATAGTATATATATATATATATAGTATATATATATAGTATATATATAGTATATATATATATAGTATATATATATATATAGTATATATATATATATATATATAGTATATATATATAGTATATATATATATATATACATATATATATATAGTATATATATATAGTATATATATATACATATATATATAGTATATATATATACATATATATATATATATATAGTATATATATATATATATATATATATATATAAATATATATATATATATATATATATATATATATATATATATATTATATAGGAAATTTATTACTGTTTGTCCAGAATTAGTTTACAAATTGTTTCAGCTAGAGGAAAATCTATCGTTAGAATTCATGGTGGATTAAGTCACAAAATCAAATAAGAATGGAAAAATCCTAGATGAAGGGGAGTTAGAAAAGAAGGGGGAGTGGTAGGGACAGGACGTTGGAATTTTAAGCAGTAGGAGTTTATACAATAAGAGAGGGGTTTATAATCCAATATTAATTATGTGAAATTCTTATATACGTTTTTTTTTACTATAAGAGAGTGGTTTATAATTAATATTATGATAATTCTTATCCCGTTTTTTAAATTTTTTCTGTTATTTTATATCGGTGTAAAATAAAAAGACGCTACCCTTATTTATGGCAACAGGATGGAAGGGTAATATTAGTGAAGGAACGTGTTGAAAATGGGGTCTCTATATATATTATATATATTATATAAATATTATATGTATATTACATATATATACATTACATATACAATTATATATATATTTTATATAATATATATATATTACATATTTATATTATATATATAGTATATATATTATATATATATAATTTATATTATATATTTATACATATAAATATATATTATATATAATATATATATGATTTATATTATATATATACATATATATATTATATATAATATATATGTTATATATATAATATATATACATATATATTATAAAGATATATATAATATAAAGATATATCATATATATATATAAATATCATACATATATATCATATATATTTTATTCAAATATATAGATATAAAATATATATATAATATATCTATCATATTTACATCATATATAGATATCGGATAGATATTATATAGATACATCATATATATATCATATATATATATCATACATATATATCATTTTTATATCATATATATATATAATATACATCATATATATATTTCATATATATATTATATATATATAATATATCATATATATATATATATATATTACTTAATATATCATGTATATATATATGATCAAACTTAATGTATCATATATGTGTATGTATAATATATCATAAATATATCATATATATATATCATATATATACAATATATCATATATATAATTTATCATATATATATGTATATATATAATATTATATATATATAATATATCACATATATTATTTATCATATATATACGTATATATCATATATATCTCTTATCATGTATATATATCATACATATATCATATACCTATATATTATATATATCATATATCTATATATATAATATATCATATATCTATATAATATATATATCATATATATATCATATATATACATATTATATATATATCATATATATATCACATATCTATATAATATATATCATATATCTATATAATATATATATCAAATATATATATCATATGTATGCATATATATTATATGTAAATATATAAATAATATATAAATATATACATCATATATAAATATATATATCACATACAAATATATACATAATATAAAAATATATATATCATATATAAATATATACATCATATATAAATATATACATCATATATATAATACACAATATATATATAATATATCGTATAATACGTCATATATATATCATATACATATATATCATATATATATCATATATCATATATATATCATATATCTTACGTATATATCATATATATATCACATATATATATCACATATATACATATATCACATATATACATATATCACATATATATATCATACATATATCATATATACCATATATATACATCATATATATATCACATATATATATCATATAGACCATATATATACATCAAATATATATCATATATAAATATATATATCATATACAAATATATATATATATATTGCATATATATATAATATACTACTACATATTATATATATGATATATATATATCATTTATATATATTATATATATGTATCATATATATATATATTATATATATATCATATATATGTATCATATATATATATTTTATATATCATATATATTTCATATATATGTATCATATATATATATAATATATATCATATATATGTATCATATATATATATATTTTATATATCATATATATTTCATATATATGTATCATATATACATATATAATATATATCATATATATGTCATATATATGTATCATATATATATTATATATATCATATATATATTTCATATATATATGTATCATATATATTATATCATATATATATAAGTATATATATATCGTATATATATAATATATGCCATATATTCTTATATCATATATATATTATATATATTTTATATACATTATATATATTATACATACATATAATATATATTATATACATATATATTATGTATATATATAATATATATATATTATCTATATATATAATCTATATTTATTTACTATATATATAATATAAATATATATATATATAATATATATATATAATATATATAATATATATAATACATATATAATATATATATATAATATATATAATACATATATATAATATATATAATAAATATATATTATATATATGTAATATATATATAATATATATAATATATATAATACATATATATTATAAATATATAATATATATAATATATATATATAATATATATAATACATATATATAATATATATGTATATATATAATATATATAATACATATATAATATATATATATGATATAGAAATAATATATATAATATATTAAATATATATATTATATATATAATATATACAATATATATATAATATATACATATTATATATGTATTACATATGTATAATATATATATAATATATATATAATATATATATGTATAATATATATATAAAATATATATATAATACATATATATAATATATATATAAAATATATATATAATATATAGAATATATATATAATATATATATATATAATATATCTATATAATGTATATATATATAATATTTGTATGATATATATATATATAATATATGTATAATGTATATATAATATATATAATATATGTATAATATATATATATATATATAATATATATAATATATGTATAATATATATATAATATATATATATATATATATACAATATATATAATATATATGTAATATATACAATATATATATAATATGTATATATATACAATATATATATAATATATATATATACAATATATATATAGGATATATATATAATATATATACTATGATATATATACTATACATATGTTATATATATGTATATAAAATATATATACTATATATCTATAATATATATATAATATATATAGTCATTTATAATATAATCTATATATACATATATAATATATATATACATATATAATATATATATAATATATTAAAATATATTCTATATATAATCTATATATATAATATATATATGTATATATAATGTATATATAATCTATATATATGTATATATAATCTATATATATAATCTATATATATGTATATATAATGTATATATAATCTCTATATATAATATAATATACATATATAATATATTTATATGTATATAATCTATATATATAATATGATATACATATATAATATATTTATATGTATATAATCTATATATATAATATATATAATACATATATATATATAATATATAGAAAATATATATATAATATATATATATAATATATATGCATATATAATATATATAAAATATATACATATATATATAATATATATAAAATATATACCTATATATATATATAATATATATGCATATATAAAATATATATAAAATATATACATATATATATAATATATATAATATATATGCATATATATAAGATATATAAAATATATACATATATATATATATAATATATATGCATATATATATAAAATATATACATATATATAATATATAATATATTTAATATATATATATTATATATATAATATATATTATATATATAATATATATTATATATATATGATATATATTATATATATATAATGTATATTATATATATAAAATGTATATTAAATATATATAATATATATATATAATATATATATATATAATATATATAATATATATAATATATGTATATGATATATATATATAATATATATATTATATATAATATATATATTGTATATATTATATATATAATATATATATAATATATATATTATATTTAATATATATATTATATATATATAATATATATGTTATATATATTATATATATAATATATATATTATATATATAATATATATATTGTATATATATAATATATATATAATATATATATTTTATATATTATATATATATTTTATATATATAATATATATATTATATATATATAATATATATAATATATATATAATGTATATACAATATATATATAATGTATATACAATATATATAATATATATTCTAAATATATAATATATATATATAATATATATATATTATATATATAATATATATTATATATATAATATATATATAATATATTTAATATAAATATATTGTATATATATAATATATATTTTATGTATTATATATATAATATATATATATAATATATATTATATGTATAATATATATATATAATATATATAATATATATATAATATATATTATATATATATTATATATAATATATATATAATATATGTTATATATATAATATATGTATTATATATATTATATATATAATATATATATAATATATATTATATATGTAATATATATATAATATATATAATATATATAATATATATTATATATATAATATATATATAATATATATATAATATATATTATATATATAATATATATTATATATATAATATATATATAATATATATATAATATATATTATATATATAATATATATTATATATATAATATATATATAATATATATATTATATATATATAATATATAATATATATATATGTTATATATATAATATATTGTATATATATAATATATATATAATATATATATTTTATATATATATTTCATATATATATATATATATTTCATATATATGTATTATATATATTTTGTATATATATATATAATGTATATATAATATATTTTATATATATATATATAATGGATATATATAATATATTTTATATATATATATAATGGGTATATATAATATATTATATATATATATAATGGATATATATATAATATATTTTATATATATATATATATAAATGATATATATAATATATGGTTTATATATATATAATGGATATATATAATATATGTTATATATATAATGTATATATATAATATATTTATAATATATATATATATATATAATATGTAATATATATATATTATATGCTCGTGGGCTTTCATAAGACCTCCCCTTTAAGACAGGACTCGGTTAATTGGCCACTGCATGTGTATACTTGGCGTTAAAACAGGTCTACTTTACTGAACACTTTTTCCCTTAGATTTAATAAAAACGTAATGAAATAGCAACCCAAAAAATTTCACGATAAAACCAGACAACAAACCAAACAAAAACAATTTGGCTCCACCCTTGAGGATCGCTTTCACAAATATCCATGGGCTTAGAGGTAATCTATATTATGGAGAGTCTTACCTTTTTAGTAAACTTTCCGGATATCTTAGCATTAAGTGAAACAAACTTACTCTCTTCAATCCCCTCTCACTAATTTTATATAGCGGGATACCTCCCTCTTTGTCGTAAGGACTCAGATCGATATATGCATGAGCTTGGAATCTATATCCGTAGCACCTTCCCTTAAACTAGAGAGAAAAATCTTGAATTGGATGACCAGGACTTTTATGTGCTTTCAACTAACTTTCATCATTGCGTTCGTTACTTATATTTTCTCTACCATTTTTCCTCAAGTCAGGATTTTACCCTAATCGATCATGTTTCTGATAGTATAGATGCAGCACTCTCCTTGGATAGTAACGCCCAAATACATGTGTTTGGTGACTTTAATGTCCACCATAAAAATTGGCTTAGTTTCTCAGGTTACACAGATGCAGTTGGACACTCTACTTATAGCTTTTCTATAGCCCATTCTTTCACACAGACAGTAATGTTTCCCACTGGCCTACTTCATTTCTAGGCCTATTTCTCACTACAGCACCTGATGATTGTGTGACTAATGCCCACAGTACATTTGGAAACGCAGACCACCTAGTGGCATCCGTTGACATTGAATTTAAATCTCAAGCTCAAGATGAGGAACCATTGCTCAAAATAACAAGGTATTACAACAAGGCTGGTTGGGAAGCCATTAGAGAACGTATCCAAGATGCCCCATGGACCGATATCTTCTCTCTTCTGCCAATAAGACAATTGAATTGTGCAAAGCGAGCATTGAAATACAGGGAAATATCATAGCAAGTACCACTCACCCCGCATGGTTCACTGTAGTGATTGTGCAGCTGTTAGTGCACAAAGACAGCATGCATTCCATCGATTCGTACGTCAAATACAAATAAGCAAAAATTCATAGATGCTAGAAATCATTGTAGGAGTGAAAATAGCAAAAACAGTCAAAAGAAAGCTGAAATAACCAGGGAATGCATAGAATCGCAAAAGATGGGAACTCGTGATTTCTGAAAAATCTATAATAAAATCTATAATTGTGAATAAAGTGAATGAAGGACATTCAGTAATTCTTCCACAAAAGTTTGCATGCACAGCAATAGAGAAGGCGGAACTGATTACCCAGCGTTTTGCCTCTAACTCCACCTTGGAGTTGGTGTAAAAAAAAATAAAATGCAGTGAATGTACAGAAAATATCAATGTAGTGAGTGTATATAACATATAGGTGTAGTGAGTGTATATAACATATAGATGTAGTGAGTGTATATAACATATAGGTGTAGTGAGTGTATATAACATATAGGTGTAGTGAGTGTATATAACATATAGGTGTAGTGAGTTTATATAACATATAGATGTAGTGAGTGTATATAACATATAGATGTAGTGAGTGTATATAACATATAGATGTAGTGAGTGTATATAACATATAGGTGTAGTGAGTGTATATAACATATAGGTGTAGTGAGTGTATATAACATATAGATGTAGTGAGTGTATATAACATATAGATGTAGTGAGTGTATATAACATATAGATGTAGTGAGTGTATATAACATATAGATGTAGTGAGTGTATATAACATATAGGTGTAGTGAGTGTATATAACATATAGGTGTAGTGAGTGTATATAACATATAGGTGTAGTGAGTGTATATAACATATAGATGTAGTGAGTGTATATAACATATAGGTGTAGTGAGTGTATATAACATATAGATGTAGTGAGTGTATATAACATATAGGTGTAGTGAGTGTATATAACATATAGATGTAGTGAGTGTATATAACATATAGGTGTAGTGAGTGTATATAACATATAGATGTAATGAGTGTATATAACATATAGATGTAATGAGTGTATATAACATATAGATGTAGTGAGTGTATATAACATATAGGTGTAGTGAGTGTATATAACATATAGGTGTAGTGAGTGTATATAACATATAGATGTAGTGAGTGTATATAACATATAGATGTAGTGAGTGTATATAACATATAGGTGTAGTGAGTGTATATAACATATAGGTGTAGTGAGTGTATATAACATATAGATGTAGTGAGTGTATATAACATATAGATGTAGTGAGTGTATATAACATATAGATGTAGTGAGTGTATATAACATATAGATGTAGTGAGTGTATATAACATATAGATGTAGTGAGTGTATATAACATATAGGTGTAGTGAGTGTATATAACATATAGGTGTAGTTAATGCATATAAAATAAAGATTTAGAGTGTATATAATAAAGATGTAATGAGTGTATTTAAAATATAGATGTAGTGCGTGTATAAAAAAGATGTAGCGAGTGTTAAGAAAATATTTTTGTAGCGAGTGCACAAAAAATACTGATGTAATAAGTGTATATAAAATATTCATTCGGTGAGTGTATATAAACTATTGATGTAGTAAGTGTATATAAAATATTGATATAGTGAGTGTATACAAAATATTGATGTAGTGAGTGTATATAAAATATTGATGTAGTGAGTTTATATAAAATATTGATGTAGTGAGTTTATATAAAATATTGATGTAGTAAGTGTATACAAAATATTGATGTTCTTAGTGTATAAATAAAGATGTAGTTAGTGTACAGAAAACATATGTAGTGAGTGTATATGAAATATAGATGTAGTGAGTGTATATGAAATATAGATGGTGTAAATGTATAAAAATATAAATGCATTGAGTGTATGTAAAATGTAGATGTGGTGAGTATACAGAAAATAAAAATATAGTGAGTGTATAGAAAATATGGCTGTAGTTTTTGTATATAAAATATAGATGCAGTGAGTGTATAGAAAATATTGATGTAATGAGTGTATAGAAAATATGGCTGTAGTTTTTGTATATAACATAGATGTAGTGAGTGTATTATTGATGCAGTAAATGTATATAAAATATAGATGTAATGAGCATCTATAAAATAACTATGTATGTATTACTGTATATTTAAAATATAGATATAATGAGTTGTAACATGAGGCTAATCAGAAAAACTATGTAATAGTATTTTCTTTTGGTCTTATGTGTTTTCCAGCTAAGAATTCATCAAGTCTGGTGGAGTATTGTTGTGTTTTGTTGGTCAATATAGATGTAGTGAGTGTATATAAAATATTGATGTAAAGAGTGCATAGAAAATTTCGATGTAGTGTGTGTATAGAAAATACATGTGTAATATGTGGATAGAAAATATTGATGTAGTGTGCATAAAATAAAAAAATAATGTGTGTATGTAAAATATAGATCTAGTGAGTGTATTAACATTAAAGATTAAGTGAGTTTATATAGATGTAGCGAGGGTATATAAAACTACAATCTGAGTGTATATAAAATATAGATGTAGTGAGTGTATATAAAATATAGATGTAGTAAGTGTATATAAAAATATTACCAGAGTGTATTAAGTGTATATAAAAATATTACCAGAGTCTATTAAGTGTATATAAAAATATTACCAGAGTGTATTAAGTGTATATAAAAATATTACCAGAGTGTATTAAGTGTATATAAAATATTACCAGAGTGTATTAAGTGTATATAAAAATATTACCAGAGTGTATTAAGTGTATATAAAAATATTACCAGAGTGTATTAAGTGTATATAAAAATATTACCAGAGTGTATTAAGTGTATATAAAAATATTACCAGAGAGTGTATTAAGTGAGTGCATATAAAATATAGATGTAGTAAGCAATAAATATTTAGTGAGTGTATATAAAATAAAGATGTAGTGACTGTCTTTTGAATAAAGATGTAGTGATGAAATAAGGATTTAGTGAGTGTATATGAAATATAGATTTAGTGAGTGTATATTAAATATAGATGGAGTAAGTTGTAACATTGGGTTTATTGGAGATACTACATTATATTGTTTTGTTTTGGTCTCTTTGTTTTACTGGATTTCAAGCTAGGAATTTATTTAGTCTGGTGGAGAAATGTTGTATTTTGTTGATCTATAAATGTGGAGAGTGTATCAAAAATATAGATGTAGTGACTGTATATAAAGATATAGATGTAGTGAGTGTATATAAAGATATAGTTAGTGCATATAAAATAAAGATAAAGTGAGCGTATATAAAATGTAGATGTAGTGAGCGGATATACCATAAAGATTTAGTGAGTGTATATGCAATAAAGATATTGTTAGTGCAATAAAGATGTAGTAAGTTTATATAAAATAATGATGTAGTGAGTATATAAAATAAAGATGTAGTGAGTGTATGGAAAATAAAAAGGTACTCTTGCATAATTTGACCTGGATCTTCGTGATTTCCCATCAAGCCCCGATCGGGCAAGATTGGCAATCATCGGTGACAGCCGAGTGGTGTAACAGACGTAGGCCAAGGAAAAAAAAGCAAAACAAAACGAAAAAAAAACCCCTGAAAATTTTCAAATAATAAGAAACTTACCTTAAAAAAAAAACAAATATGTTTATTTAATTTATTGTAGTACTTTTTTTTTCTAATTATCAACAAGAAGTTTTTTCTAAATTTATCTGCAAAAAAGGTTGATTACCGGTATAACTGTTAGGTGTAAGTACAATTTTTTGTTTCATTTAATTTATTTATTTATATTTTTTTTCATAATATTTATCAGCAACAAATTTTCTTTTTTTTTTTTTAATTTATCTGCAAAAAAAAAAATGGTTGTTTACCCCTATAATTGTTAGGTGCAAGTACAATTTTTGGTTTATTATTAGTATTATTTTTTTTTAACAAAAATATTGATCATTATTTTTTTAAAACGGTTGTTATTTGCTGGGGGAAGACCTTTCTGGAGAGAATATTTCCTTAGGAATCTTTTTCTTCGTTCGACTGTTAATCAGCCGTCAACAGCAAAGAGAGAGGTGATGGGGCAGAGGAAATGGGAGGAAGCTCCCAAATCGGGTAGCTTTCGGAAATATGATTTGTGATGATCGTTTCCAAATTTTTGTCTCCACATAAATTCTAGTAGATATGTATTCCGAAGCTCCTGGCTGGTCCCGCATTCTTGCTTGTTACGCTGTTTTGCTTCCTTCCACATCCTCTCGACGTGGTTCGTTGTTGCCTTTGTCGTAGGGTCTACAAAGTGAATACTATGATTCACAGTGAGGTATTGGAACCCTTCTCCTCCAACTTTGTTATAGGCCTTCCAACAGTCGGAAACGACTGCTGTACCCAGCAGAATATATTTTTTTATTATTGGAAAGAGGGTTTCGGCGTTTCGATTTGGGATGGTGACCAAAAAACCCTCCTTGTCGGTGGTATCATAGCAACCGAAGACCTAGAGTGAACGATTCGAGGATTCTCCCAACGTTATGTTTCCTCCGGTTGAATAAAGATTCGTCAATTTCTACAGTGTGCCTTGGGCTGCCTATCTGCTGGGGATTCCTCAGGAAATACTCCTGACAAATTTCCCTCAGAAAGTTCTTCCAATCCGTGTATGTGTTCGTATATAACACCGCATTCTCTTTTAATATTTTTTAGTGTCGCCATTTCAAAGGCCCATAAATAGATGATTTTCACTATAGTTGCAACATCCAAATTGGAACGTGCAAAAAACGATCCTGTGCGCAATGACACCCACTGTCTACACTGACCACTGGTTGTACGACCGCCAGGAGAAGCCATCCTTTACGCAATTTCTTTTTTTTAGAAAAACATTTATGATTACATTTGTTGCATCTCATTCTTTGAGAAAACAATTTCTTTTCCTGACAAAAGGAAATTCTCTCGGCGTTTCCATGTGTTTTTCAAGCATGCACAGATTTATTCCCATGGCTGTCATTTTTTTTCAGTAGTTACTTTCTTCCAATTCGATTGTCTGCACACTACACACTAAAGTCTACACACTAAAGTCGGATTAGCGTTTCAACATTTGAGTATTGGAGATTTGATAAAGTGTCATTATTTAAGGGAATTTGTTTGTGCTGGACTTGAAGACATCCAAGTTGAAGTCGGGAGGGAAACAGGCATGCAGTTCTAAGAAAGAAGCTTTGTTCATGGAATCTACGTTTTGATTTAGGCACAGATAAAGAGTGGGGAAAATTATTGACAGTGGTTTCAGCTAAATGGGTGTTTTTCGTGAAAGATTGGCGAGGGGGGACCAGAGATTGGAGCTCAAACGAGTACTTGCCATGGAAGTAACGATAAAACAAGGATAGGCTCGCAACGTCTCTTCTGTGGAAGAGAGGTTGCAGGGAAGAGAAAAGGGCGTCCCCCACTAAGCCATGAAGTCTGTTTTGTACTCTGTCAAGGCAAGATAGGCCGTTTTTAGCAGCTCCTGCCCAGATATGGCAACAGTACTCCATTCTTGGATGTACTTATAGATAGAGAATTGCATCAGTAGTGAGATATCTTCTGGAGCGGTAGAACGATCCCACCATTTTCCCAGCGACCTTGGCCACAGACTTGATGTATGTGTTTCATTACAGATCAGGAATAAATGTCAAACCCAGAAGCTTATCAAAACATGGGGCCTTCCCTAGACGAGAGCCATCCATTTCGATTGATGCAAGATGGGGATCAGAGCGTTTATGATGTAAAGATAGAAGCTTGGTTTTAGATGCATTAAAGGTGACCAGCAACCTCTTCCCCCACTGTACTATGCGCTCAAGATCTGAGAAGAGAGAACTTTATCATTTACGTCCTCTGATGTGTTGCCTAGATGGTCGTGTCATCAGCATTAGATGTCAACAAATGATTTAAGTATGAGTTTTGGGAAATTATTAATGTAAATCAGGAAGAGAGTTGGGCCCAGGATGGACTCCAGCATTAATACTGTGAGGCTCTGATTTCTGCCCATCAACCACTACTCTTATGAGCCTATCAGAGAGAAATGATTTAATGATTGAGAAAACATTTCCAGTTATACCGTAGCTGGAAATCTTGTGAAGTAAGCCTTTATGCCATACCTTATCGAAGACTTTTGATATGTCAAGAGCAATTGCCCTAGAAATAAAGCCTTTGTCGAGAGATATACCCGCTAGCACATCTGCTGTAGATCTAGCAGAGTGGAAACCATATTGCGTGTCACTACTGAGGTGGTTGACTACTTCTCTATTTAATATGGATTCCAGCAACTTACTCATGACACACAGGAGACTTATTGGTCTGTACTGAGAGGGAGATGACTTATCACCTGAATTCTTAAATACAGGGCATACTGATGAGGTTTACCATGGTGTTGGAAAGCACTTCTTAATGCTTAAACAGTTTTGTAAGTATGGGGGGCAAGTTCAGGTTTAAGCTTTTCTAACACTATAATTGGAATACCGTCAGAGCCATTTGCTTTACTGGAATCAACGTTCTTGATTAGTTTGGCGACCTCATGCAGATATTTGTATGTTGCCTAGCGTGTTGTCTGTTATAGAAGGAAATACAGGGAGTTGATGGCCTTCATCACATAGTTCTTGGCAAATAGTTTGGCCTTGTCGGATGCTGACGAGATGACCTCTGGGAACCAAGCCGCTGCTCAGCTACTTTGGATTTAACGAACTGAGCATATAGCTCTCTTGCATTTTTTTATTACTCTTTTACAGTGGTTGCTGGCGGTCCTGAAAGCAGCTTTAGTCTCAGTGCATCTATTACGTTAGTAGCTATGGAAAAAGTGCACATTCATGGCTGGCTGTTCCGTTTTTGTTGGAATTTTTTGGATGGTATGAATCGGTTTATACCTACAATTAACCATTCAGTCAGGTCTGATACTATAGAGGACACATCCTTTTTAAACATGGAATGCAGAGGTAGATCAGATATTAATGTACGGAAGCTATCCCAGTTAGCCATAGAGTATTGGTATACAGTATGGTGGAGAGGTACGTCTGAAGATTTATTACATTTCATTTTTATCTTAACTGATACAATGGAGTGGTCGGAGGATCCCAGAGGAGATAGAACGGAACATGAGCACAGATCAGGGGAATTGTGAGAAAAAGGTCTAAAAGGCTTGCGAACTGACCGGTAGTATTGGGCACACGGATGGGCTTGGGAACAATCTGAGTGAGGTTATACGCATTGGCAAAATCATGACAGAACTTCCCCTCATCATCTATCTTATTTGAGTGGGTCAGCCATTCAACGTTATGGACATTGAAGTCATTGCAAATGTGAATGTTAGCCAAGGGATGAGCAGACAGGATGTGGCCAATACTCTTAAAGATAGTAACTCCGCTGTTGTGGGGGCGATAAAGGGCAAATATCAATGCAGTGGTGTAAGCAAGTGCAACCCGGAAGCACATATAAGGTAAATTTGGGTCTTCTCTGGAGATATCACTGCCACACAGGAAGCCATCTTTAATGTAGGCACATATTCCATGTCCATGGCGATCTTGGGGGTCAGATTTAGATGTTAGGTTAGAGTATCCTTTAATTGTGAACTCATCTAGGGAGGTGGTCGGCCCTATTCCAGTTTCACTTAGGAAGAATATGTCCGGTTTCGTCTCCTGTAATTGGGTTTCAACCTCTGGAATGTTGGAACGTAGACACCTGATGTTAGAGAAGGAGACATGGTAGTAGGGGTCTACATTTGAGGATGGGGTTCTAGGTTTATTCATGTTTTTTTTTTAAAGATATTTCATGTTGAGGATTTTGGGATTTGTGGAACAGGTCAGCATACTTGGTTAGAGCAGTACAGAGAGGGAAAGTAAGAGAGAAAAGACGGGAAATTTTTTTTTCTTTTTTAGCACATAAGGTAAAACCGTAACAATTACCCACTAGTATGGCATCAAGAGGCCCCACCAGAGACTACTGCATGGTCCAGAATCCATTCACCAAATGGCAATACAGCAGCCCCAGTACTTTGCACCTGCTGATAGGTCAGACTCCTTAGTGGTTAATCCAAGGTTTGGGTCCCTGACTATCAGGTGGATAACGTCAGCCAGATGAAACGTTTACCTCCAGCATCCTTACTAGTGACATGGCTGCAAGGATAGACATAGAGACAGAAAATTTCCGACATCTCAGACACAAAGTACTACCGACCTGGAAAGCAGCTTTTTCTTCACCCTTTGTCAGAAAAATCATTCATTGGAAAAGGAGAAGCGAGAGTTACTTGAGCTGCTGATAACACATCCACTGCATTATCTACTCCATTTAAGAAAAAAGGGTCCCCACGATGCTGGGAAAACCAGCTTCCTAAAAAATGAATAGCAATTGCCTGATATGAGGGGTTTCCCCACATTGATCAAAGCTAATTGCTTTCTGGACGTCCCCAGCATGAAAGCCGGATTGCTGGTTTCGCTTTTTATATGAAAAAGCCAAACATGCAGACAGATAGAATAGCAAGAATTACAAATTTTTGCTCAAATAAAAGATGGAGTCTTGCAATCTAGGGAGTATATAAAAAGTTCTAAAAAAATAGTACCCCCCACCCTCTTGAAAAAAGTCTTTACATACAAAAATGAGCGTACCTCTTTTATATATATATATATATATATATATATATATATATAGGTATATATATGTAGGTATTTAATTCTAGTAAAAAAATAATTATGACAGCCCCTTTAAGAAATTTGTTTCTTATCGTTGAGCACTTTCAGCTGAATTAAAGTCGGTCAATTTAGCTCTTATGCATAGATCATCGTATAATGATTAGATCACTGTCTGGCTGATGTAAATGAACGTTTAAAAATTAAAATGTTTAAAATTCAACGCTATTTCACGCGGTTAATGGTAGCCGAATGGATTAGGTCTTCACTAATCGAGCCAGAGATGTCTTGTGTTGCAGGGTTCAAATTGTTCGACTGGTATTAATCGTGACACCCTGCACTGAAGATTCCCGAAAGGATGAAGCACTAGTGTTTGTAGTGTTTTTTATTATAGTAAAAAATAATTATATATTAAACATTATAAAAAAAATTATATATTAAACATTATGAATAAAACACAAGATAAAATAAATGTAAATAAAAAAATAGAAAATATCAAAGTTTCTCAAAATCTACAAACTAATGTATATATTTTTTTTACCTGCAAATGTAAGTTTCTCTTAAACATGGGTTTTCCATTCAGATTAAATCACTTTATAAAATACTAGCAGACTGCCCGGCATTGCCCAGTCATAAAATATGCTTAAATATGATATTTTCATTTATGCAGATTTCATATTTGTTATATTTCATTGGACCCAATATATAGTAATAATTTAACAAGTTAAAAATAAATGACTCATTGATGGTGGTCAAGAACTGAAACCGAAACGTTTATCTTATGATTTATTTTTCCTTTGACATTAATGCCTGACCTAGCTACAAGGTTAAAAATTAAACCATGAACAATTACAGCTATTGTGTTACGCATGCATATTACTAATCCTGTCATTCAACCGTTACCTTTTTTTATTGTTATTTAATGCAGACTTTTATCCTCATCTTTCTTAGTTGTTGTTTTATAATGTTTTGGCCAACTATTCCTCTGGCCTTCGTCAGGTGTAGCCGTGACGGGATAGGAACTCTGAATCTCCTAACTGCATTCCCAGCAATTACTGCCATCCGTAGTTGTTGTTGTCTCACCACGTTTTGGCCAAGTAAGCCTCTGGCCGGCTTTGGGTAGGATTGAAACCACTATCTTCAGACAATGCTCACCTGGAACCATAGAGATTCAACGTATCTATCAAATGCGCCACAGGCCCCGAAGGGCAATGAAGGTTGAATTTTTTGTTTTTATAAATCCACATTTATTTATTATCTGATCTTTCATGGTCGTGTCCGTACTGAATGGTATATGTATTATTTTAATTGGAATTCATTATTGAGATGAGTATTAAATGTGGGGAGATAACAACAACACATGGATTCGCTATGTGTGCATGACTGGATATCAGAAACACTGACAAGCAAGACCGGGGGGCGCACTAAGGCAGCCAACGAGATGCTGATCAGATGGAGGTTGGAGACCATATAAAGCTGGTAACAGAGGACAACCTGTCTGTGGATGCGGTACTGGTCACTTCAAATTGCAACCTTGCTGATAGGCTCACTCGAGTGCCACAGAGATGGTATGACACCATGAGGAAGAAAACTGAGCCAATACCATTATTATGTGCTGCCTCTATTGAGGTGGCAGATGAAATCAGGAAGATACACCACCTCAGTGGACACCCCGGCGTGAGACGGACATGTTATTTTGTGCAGTTGTCCAATCTGTTGGCGCCCAAAAGTGCAGTGAAAGCGGTAGTCAAGGAATGTCAAACATGCCAGTCAATCGACTCCACCCCAGCCAGATGGCGGAAAGGTCAGCTGGGAGTAGACACGACTTGGAGCCGACTGAGTATGGACATAAGCTACTATGGCAGACAGCACTTCCCCACCCTGATCGATTGTGGACCGACAAGGTTTGTGATCTGGTGCCCATTAATAAACAGGATTCCTCAAGTGTTATCCATGAATTGGAGTCCATATTTTATGAAAGGGGCCACCTGAAGAGATCCTCACAGACAATGACACGACCTTCTGCAGTGGGGAGTTCAGACGTTTCATAGACAAGTGGGAGATCCAGCTCAGACACAGATGTGCTGAGTGGCAACGGCATAGCAGAGTGGTGCCATCGAAGCATGAAGAGGATCGTGGCAAGAAAACAACGCATGATCACAGAGGCAGTCTATAGATATAATGTAACTCCAAAGGATGGCATAACTGCTGCAAGTGAACCCACCAAAGCGATCCATTTCTATCGAGTGTGCATCAAGGACATTGACGCCCGTCTGCCTGATCCACAGGAAACCTGAGGGCTGTATGAGTTAGGGGACACTCTGGGTAAAGCCTCCCAATAATCGATGCATTAACAGCTTTCAAAGATGACGAATCACTGGCATCATCAGTGAGCATGCCATGCTAGTCGATGGTACCGCACGCCATGTGAAGGATAGCTGGCCTGCCCTAAATACAAACAAGTTGGCGAGTAGCAGTAATAGTGAATCATCTGTGGATCTGACCCCGTGATGGTACAACCACAAACCTCAGCGCTGTCGCCGATAGTTCTGAGAACTCCGATGAAGATGAAGTCCAGCCTGATGGTATGACTGTACACCCTAACGCTGATGCCAATGGTTCTGACGTCTCTTCTGAGAGCTCCAACGAAGAAGTAGCTCAGCTAATTCCTCTTCGTAGGAGTACCCACAACAAACGACCACGTTTCCCATGCCACATGTGTGGTCTGGAGACCAGGGAGGAGTGTAGAGTTGAATGTAATAATAAAAGAAGAAAGCATCCGCGTGTGTTTGTATTGTGTGGTTATACAACTTACCTTTGGATCAGAGAGAGATTATTAAGTTCAATTCAGCAGAATGTCGTGTTTAGCTGATGTACATTATTATTTCAAAGTTCAATTCAGCAGAATGTCGTGTTTAGCTGATGTACATTATTATTTCAAAGTTCAATTCAGCAGAATGTCGTGTTTAGCTGATGTACATTATTATTTCAAAGTTCAATTCAGCAGAATGTCGTGTTTAGCTGATGTACATTATTATTTCAAAGTTCAATTCAGCAGAATGTCGTGTTTAGCTGATGTACATTATTATTTCAAAGTTCAATTCAGCAGAATGTCGTGTTTAGCTGATGTACATTATTATTTCAAAGTTCAATTCCCCCACTCTATATCTGTGCCGAAATAAAAATGTGGATTCCATGAACAAAGCTTATTTCTTAGAACTTCCACGCCTATGGAACTATGTTCTGTCTGCCTGCTTCCCTCCGGACTACAACTTGGATGTCTTCAAGTCCAATGTAACCAAATTCCTAATGAACCGCCCCCTTAATTAAACACTTCATCAAATCTCCACACTAACGTAATGTACTTGCAATAACCCTTATCTCTGAGTGGCTTCTGGGCCTTGATAAGTGGTTATCACTGTGTAAAAAAAAAAAGATTCAGCAGAATGTCATGTTTAGCTGATGTACATAATTATTTCAAAATTCAATTCAGCAGAATGTCGTGTTTAGCTGATGTACATTATTATTTCAAAGTTCAATTCAGCAGAATGTCGTGTTTAGCTGATGTACATTATTATTTTAAAGTTCAATTCAGCAGAATGTCGTGTTTAGCTGATGTACATTATTATTTCAAAATTCAATTCAGCAGAATGTCCTGTTTAGCTGATGTACATTATTATTTCAAAGTTCAATTCACCAGAATGTCGTGTTTAGCTGATGTACATTATTATTTCAAAGTTCAATTCAGCAGAATGTCGTGTTTAGCTGATGTACATTATTATTTCAAAATTCAATTCAGCAGAATGTCGTGTTTAGCTGATGTACATAATTATTTCAAAGTTCAATTCAGCAGAATGTCGTGTTTAGCTGATGTACATTATTATTTCAAAATTCAATTAAGCAGAATGTCGTGTTTAGCTGATGTACATTATTATTTTAAAGATCAATTCAGCAAAATGTCGTGTTTAGCTGATGTACATTATTATTTCAAAGTTCAATTCAGCAGAATGTCGTGTTTAGCTGATGTACATTATTATTTCAAAGTTCAATTCAGCAGAATGTCGTGTTTAGCTGATGTACATTATTATTTCAAAGTTCAATTCCCCCACTCTATATCTGTGCCGAAATAAAAATGCGGATTCCATGAACAAAGCTTATTTCTTAGAACTTCCACGCCTATGGAACTATGTTCTGTCTGCCTGCTTCCCTCCGGACTACAACTTGGATGTCTTCAAGTCCAATGTAACCAAATTCCTAATGAACCGCCCCCTTAATTAAACACTTCATCAAATCTCCACACTAACGTAATGTACTTGCAATAACCCTTATCCCTGAGTGGGTTCCAGGCCTTGATAAGTGTGATCACTGTGTAAAAAAAAAAAAAAATTCAGCAGAATGTCGTGTTTAGCTGATGTACATAATTATTTCAAAGTTCAATTCAGCAGAATGTCGTGTTTAGCTGATGTACATTATTATTTCAAAGTTCAATTCAGCAGAATGTCGTGTTTAGCTGATGCACATTATTATTTCAAAGTTCAATTCAGCAGAATGTCGTGTTTAGCTGATGTACATTATTATTTCAAAGTTCAATTCAGCCGAATGTCGTGTTTAGCTGATGTACATTATTATTTCAAAGTTCAATTCAGCAGAATGTTGTGTTTAGCTGATGTACATTATTATTTCAAAGTTCAATTCAGCAGAATGTCGTGTTTAGCTGATGAACATTATTATTTCAAAGTTCAATTCAGCAGAATGTTGTGTTTAGCTGATGTACATTATTATTTCAAAGTTCAATTCAGCAGAATGTTGTGTTTAGCTGATGAACATTATTATTTCAAAGTTCAATTCAGCAGAATGTCATGTTTAGCTGATGTACATTATTATTTCAAAGTTCAATTCCCCACTCTATATCTGTGCCGAAATAAAAATGCGGATTCCATGAACAAAGCTTATTTCTTAGAACTTGCACGCCTATGGAACTATGTTCCGTCTGCCTGCTTCCCTCCGGACTACAACTTGGATGTCTTCAAGTCCAATGTAACCAAATTCCTAATGAACCGCCCCCTTAATTAAACACTTCATCAAATCTCCACACTAACGTAATGTACTTGCAATAACCCTTATCTCTGAGTGGCTTCTGGGCCTTGATAAGTGGTTATCACTGTGTAAAAAAAAAAAAAATCAGCAGAATGTCATGTTTAGCTGATGTACATAATTATTTCAAAATTCAATTCAGCAGAATGTCGTGTTTAGCTGATGTACATTATTATTTCAAAGTTCAATTCAGCAGAATGTCGTGTTTAGCTGATGTACATTATTATTTCAAAGTTCAATTCAGCAGAATGTCGTGTTTAGCTGATGTACATTATTATTTCAAAGTTCAATTCAGACGAATGTCGTGTTTAGCTGATGTACATTATTATTTCAAAATTCAATTCAGCAGAATGTCGTGTTTAGCTGATGTACATTATTATTTCAAAGTTCAATTCAGCAGAATGTCGTGTTTAGCTGATGTACATTATTATTTCAAAGTTCAATTCAGCAGAATGTCGTGTTTAGCTGATGTACACTATTATTTCAAAATTCAATTCAGCAGAATGTCGTGTTTAGCTGATGTACATTATTATTTCAAAGTTCAATTCAGCAGAATGTCGTGTTTAGCTGATGTACATTATTATTTCAAAATTCAATTCAGCAGAATGTCGTGTTTAGCTGATGTACATTATTATTTCAAAGTTCAATTCCCCCACTCTATATCTGTGCTGAAATAAAAATGCGGATTCCATGAACAAAGCTTATTTCTTAGAACTTGCACGCCTATGGAACTATGTTTCGTCTGCCTGCTTCCCTCCGGACTACAACTTGGATGTCTTCAAGTCCAATGTAACCAAATTCCTAATGAACCGCCCCCTTAATTAAACACTTCATCAAATCTCCACACTAACGTAATGTACTTGCAATAACCCTTATCTCTGAGTGGCTTCTGGGCCTTGATAAGTGGTTATCACTGTGTAAAAAAAAAAAAAAAATCAGCAGAATGTCATGTTTAGCTGATATACATAATTATTTCAAAATTCAATTCAGCAGAATGTCGTGTTTAGCTGATGTACATTATTATTTCAAAGTTCAATTCAGCAGAATGTCGTGTTTAGCTGATGTACATTATTATTTCAAAGTTCAATTCAGCAGAATGTCGTGTTTAGCTGATGTACATTATTATTTTAAAGTTCAATTCAGCAGAATGTCGTGTTTAGCTGATGTACATTATTATTTCAAAGTTCAATTCAGCAGAATGTCGTGTTTAGCTGATGTACACTATTATTTCAAAATTCAATTCAGCAGAATGTCGTGTTTAGCTGATGTACATTATTATTTCAAAGTTCAATTCAGCAGAATGTCGTGTTTAGCTGATGTACATTATTATTTCAAAATTCAATTCAGCAGAATGTCGTGTTTAGCTGATGCACATTATTATTTCAAAGTTCAATTCAGCAGAATGTCGTGTTTAGCTGATGTACATTATTATTTCAAAATTCAATTCAGCAGAATGTCGTGTTTAGCTGATGTACATTATTATTTCAAAGTTCAATTCAGCAGAATGTCGTGTTTAGCTGATGTACATTATTATTTTAAAGTTCAATTCAGCAGAATGTCGTGTTTAGCTGATGAACATTATTATTTCAAAGTTCAATTCAGCAGAATGTCATGTTAAGCTGATGTACATTATTATTTCAAAGTTCAATTCCCCCACTCTATATCTGTGCCGAAATAAAAACGCGGATTCCATGAACAAAGCTTATTTCTTAGAACTTGCACGCCTATGGAACTATGTTCCGTCTGCCTGCTTCCCTCCGGACTACAACTTGGATGTCTTCAAGTCCAATGTTAACAAATTCCTAATGAACCGCCCCCTTAATTAAACACTTCATCAAATCTCCACACTAACGTAATGTACTTGCAATAACCCTTATCCCTGAGTGGCTTCTGGGCCTTGATTAGTGGTTATCACTGTGTAAAAAAAAAAAAAAAGATTCAGCAGAATGTCGTGTTTAGCTGATGTACATTATTATTTCAAAGTTCAATTCCCCCACTCTATATCTGTGCCGAAATCAAAATGCGGATTCCATGAACAAAGCTTCTTTCTTAGAACTGCACACCTGTGGAACTCTGTTCCGTCTGCCTGTTAACAAATTCCTAATGAACCGCCCCCTTAATTAAACACTTCATCAAATCTCCACACTAACGTAATGTACTTGCAATAACCCTTATCCCTGAGTGGGTTCCAGGCCTTGATAAGTGTGATCACTGTGTAAAAAAAAAAAAAAAAATTCAGCAGAATGTCGTGTTTAGCTGATGTACATAATTATTTCAAAGTTCAATTCAGCAGAATGTCGTGTTTAGCTGATGTACATTATTATTTCAAAATTCAATTCAGCAGAATGTCGTGTTTAGCTGATGTACATTATTATTTCAAAGTTCAATTCAGCAGAATGTCGTGTTTAGCTGATGTACATTATTATTTCAAAGTTCAATTCAGCAGAATGTCGTGTTTAGCTGATGTACATTATTATTTCAAAGTTCAATTCAGCAGAATGTCGTGTTTAGCTGATGTACATTATTATTTCAAAGTTCAATTCAGCAGAATGTCGTGTTTAGCTGATGTACATTATTATTTCAAAGTTCAATTCAGCAGAATGTCATGTTTAGCTGATGTACATTATTATTTCAAAGTTCAATTCAGCAGAATGTCGTGTTTAGCTGATGTACATTATTATTTCAAAGTTCAATTCAGCAGAATGTTAGGATTGAAAACCGATGAAATCATATGGAATTTTTAATCTGAAAAGTTTGTAATTATTAAGATTAACATGAATAAAATGTGGAATACAGAACGGATGGGTGGGGGTTAAACGTCTGCCAGGTTAAACATCTAAATTTGGATGCTTGATTCTTTATTAAAGAAAGAAAGCTGGGATGATTTTGTTTTTATGTAGAAGACAAATGTTTTACAAATGTTACCATAACATGTACTGTTAAAAATAAAAAAGAAATAGTTGCCACAGCTTACTGTGTAAATATCCTGCAGCTGAGATTGAACTCACTACACGAATTTGTAATTCAAATCATATCAGTAGGTGAATACTTGATGCTTCGCGAGAAGGAGAGAATGCGCCAGTTTCTCAATCTGGTAGTTTACCAAATCATCACCCATCTGGTACTGACCAAGCTCAACATTGCTTAACTTTGGTGATCTCGCAAGAACCGGTGCGTCAACGTGATTGTGAATGTTTGCTAAATGTTGTCAGCGACTGGAAATATTGTTGGTTCATTAATTTTTAGGAAAAACCATACCATATCACTGCTAAATCCAAGGAAAAGGTAGTGCCACCACTTCTTGATTAAATGTTTTCATGTAATTTAAGCATTTGTGGTTCGTTGTTTTTCTGTTAATACAGAGAACAGTTTATAATCATTTACTAAGAAATCAGCTAATTTTTGCATTGGGTAATTTAGGATGCTGAAACTGGACATGATAAAAAGAAAGATGTGACATAATTTTTTAATGTAACAATATGTAAATAATGTTAATCTAAATAATGCTATATGGCATAATTTATGACGTTAAAACAATGGCGCTACGGTATTTGAAGTAGATGTAAACATCACCAGAGGTAGCTGCGCTAATTTATTCATACGAAAGTTACCACTATTTTGTTTGTGTAACTTTAAACTAAATGTTACGGTTAATTTTTTGTGAACATTAGTCTAAAATAGAGGAGAAACGACGATAGGAAAGTATAAATGATTTAAAACAATGTGTGACGATTGACTGGCCATATTGATTCAGTGTTCGTTCTTTTTTTTGAATGATTGCATTTAATCCAGAATAATAAAATTTCATGGTTGCAGCCAATGAAAATAAGCAGAATGTTAGTAGGGAGAAATCATTATTTTCGAATATTGAAGTGTAATGGTAGTTGTATGTGTATGAGTGTTTAATCCAGATAATAAGCGTGTCAGGTCAATATAGTTATAATGGTTATATAGTTACCCAGTCTTTATTGGGAAAGTGGGAGGACTTTTCAGGTAGAGGAGAAAATATGAACTATATTGTCTATAGATGTTGGTAATCGTGATGGGGTTGCTCATAGGAAAGAAGATAGGATCTTATTATAACAAATGTGTAATGGTGTTCAAAAGTTACATAAGATGGTGGGTAAAAGTTTAAAGATAATAAACTTGTGTGGCATCTGCTATTGCAAACCTACCGTAATATAGGGTGAAGATTGACACCTATCTCACAACAGTAAGTTTTTTTAGTATGAATTCAAATGTTGTTTTAAGTGGTGTAAAAGAATATCCACAAACTTCACAAGAAAATGGTTTTTCTCTTTTTGTTTTATTTTACTTCAGTCAACGTTCTCAGAAATCAAGGGGCCCACGATCTGGGGCTAACACTTGAACTCTATATGAGATACATAGATATTCGAATGTTCCATTAAAGTTCTTTATCTCTCAAACATTGAGTTAGTAAAGAAATTGAGAACATAGTTTTGGTCTCCCCAATTAACCATTTTCATACGTTGTAGTATATCTTTTGTTTTGGTGTCTTGGTCTTACTGGATTCCAGGACAAGAATTTATCTAGTCTTGTGGAGTATCCAGCTTTGTGCAGTTACTTGAGGTAACATCACTTGGAGAAGGTGAACCATTCTTTGTAAAAGTTAATGTGGGTTAGCCATAGTAAGGAGATCTTATTTGGGCAGCAAATACTGTGATTTTGAATATTTGGTCAGCGTTTACTTCTATGGAAAAGTATTCTCATGCCAGGTTGTTCTGAAAAACCCCTGTACAGAGAGACCTTAGACACTCAAGGATAACGTCTAGTAGGCATTCAAGTTCTCTCTACTGTGTTTTGATATGTCATTTAAAATAACATCGCATGAAAATTTTTCTTTACAACAATTATTTTATTACAGCAATACGTTTTTTTTAAAAATTATTTTATTTCAATTTTACAGAGATCACCGAGCTTCCTTCCTTGGTTTCATTATAATTTGAATTTATATGCGGGGGCTTTTTTAATGATTGAAAGGATAGATGTAATTCCATTTATAGCTGCTATCTGTATTTCGTTACAGTTTGGTTTTCCAGGGATTGCTTCTAAGTATTTATGAAGATTCTTTTTTAACCAGTTGCTCTGATCACAGCTGGTATAATATTTCTTTCTTTCAGAGAATATATCGTTTTTAGATCATTTTTTTTTAATCAAAATTATTTATAAACTAGCAGGATCCGTTAAGCTGTGTTACCCGGCATGCCCCCCCCCCCATAAAAAATTAAACTAAGGTTAGTGGCCAATCTCCAACCTCCTAATGTTAAGAACAAGTTTTGGAATAGACACCTTTAACTTCCTCATGTTAAAAACATCATACTGAATAGGCACAACCTTGAGAAGAAGTTTCGGAATTTTATGAGTCATTTTTAAAATCATTCTTTAGAGCCTGATATTTTATCTTTTCCCGTTCAGCTCTATTAAGGCCAAAGTCATTTGGGACTGTAACATCGATAATGAGTGCAGTTCTTTCAGGCTTGTTCCATATTACAATATCTGCCTTGATGGCCTTGTCTTTTATGTATCTGCTCGCCTGTATGTTTTCGTCATAGAACATGGTCACTTTTCCGTTTGATGTTATCAGTGATGGTTTAAGATTCTCATGAAAGGATATTTTCCTCATAAAAATATCAAGATTTCTTACAATTTCTTATAATAATTAAAGTCATTTGTAACAGAACAGTAGTTACTATATATATATATATATATATATATATATATATCCATTAACTAATTGCTATATAGTAGGTTGAGCAGAAGCAGTGAATTATCTGTTTATCTAGTAATGAATGGACAACAGAGATTTGCATTATCTTTTGGCAAATCTCAAACTGTGTGACCAGTCAAGTTTGCACTGGAAAATGCACACAGGGACTAGAAGTAATGTGTCATATGTCACGTGTTCTGGTTTGTACAAGCATACTTGAGAGTTAAATTGGTGACACCAAGGAAGACAGGTGGGCTAAAAACGGATCTCCCCATCAGGGAGAGGGAGAGGGAGGAGTCTCAGAATGGACACAGAAGACTCCCCCGCCCCAAGCCAAAGATCGTCGGTCACTCCGTTCTGCCATGAATAAAATACCTGAGAGTGAATAAAATACATAAAATCTCACATTGTCTTGGGTTATGTTTTGAAGTGTTTCTTTTTATAAATTCCACCTTCTCTGAGGATGGTTGACATAGCAGAAACAAGTACGTCATTATGTATATGTTACGTGTACTATATGCTATTATACACACACACCAACACCAAAATGAGTCACGGGCCACTAAAATAAACATTAAGAATCTGAGGAAGTAAATCCGTTACACAAACAAACATGTTACGTACATCCGTAAGATGGTCAGAACAAAACAGACATTTATTATTATTCCAATACACACATGTAGAATAAAATGTTTGATTATAAAATATCTAATTTTCAAATCATAGACACTCTTGAATTCAATTACAATTTGCAGTTTCAATTCTAAAAAACATAAAGGAAAACGTAATGAAAGCTAATCAAAGTTCAACATCATCATAAATAAATAAAACTATTAAATTATAAGACTTTTCAATTTTTAAGTGATAATCCCTCTCCAATGCAAATAAAACGTGAAATGTCACAAATATATATATATATATATATATATATATATATATATATATATATATATATATATATATACACTTCTGGGTTTGTTCCATCTTACAATCATAACGGATGTATGTAACATAAAAACACAACAGACATTTATTATTATTACGTACACATTCAACACAAATACGTCACAAACGTATATATAATACTTTCGATCTTGTTCTTACAATGTCTGGTGTGTTTTCATGTGTCGTTTACAGTTCGCATCATCTGCAAATTTCAATGCACATATTTGGCAAGAATAAGGTTTTTCTCCAGTATGTGTTCGCAAATGCCGTTTTAAAAGAAAATTATTTATGAATGAAGATTGACATATGTCACAAGAATATGGTTTTTCTCCAGTGTGAGTTCTGATATGTTGTGTTAAGTGTTGATTAGTTTTAAAAGAAGAGCCACATACTTCACAAGAATATGGTTTCTCTGCAGTGTGTGTTTTCATATGTCGTTTACAGTTAGCATCATCTGAAAATTGCGTCCCACAAATTTGACAAGAAAAAGGTTTTTCTCCACTGTGTGTTCTTAAATGTCGTTTTAAGAGAAAATTATTAATAAATGAAGAGTCACATATGTCACAGCAGTAAGTTTTTCCACCAGTATGAATTCTCATATGTTGTTTTAAGTATTGATTAGTTGCAAAAGAAGAGCCACATACTTCACAAGAATATGGTTTCTCTGCACTATGTGTTTCCATATGTCGTTTAAAGGTAACATTGTATGAAAATTTTTCTCCGCATACAGTACAACAATATGGTTTCTCTCGAGTATGCGATAGTTTATGCCGCTGTAAATGAGCGATTTGTGAAAATCCTGACCCACAGGTGTTACAAATATACGGTTTCTCCCCAGTATGTGTTCGAACGTGCTGTTTCAGGTGATGCTGGTTTGTAAACGAAGACAAACACACTTCACAACGATAAGGCTTTTCACCAGAGTGTATCCGTAAATGTTGCTTAAAACTCGAACCGTCCACAAATGCCGCATTGCATTCATTACAAACAAAACGTTTTTCACCAGTGTGTATTCGGATGTGTCGTCGTAGATCAAAATCTCGTATAAACGCAGATCCACATACTTGACAACGAAACGGTTTTTCTCCAGAATGTTTAAACATGTGTTGCTTCAAACTTGAATTGCGTGAAAACGATGACCCACATTCTAAACATGAATAAGGTTTTTCTCCACTATGAATTCGCTGGTGTCGTTTTAACGTGTCAACCTGAGAAAATCTTGAGCCACATACTTCACATGCGTGTGGTTTTTCTCCACTGTGTGTTTGTGTGTGTCGTTTTAAATGATGTTTATCTTTAAAAGAAGCGCCACATATTTCACATGTGTAAGGTTTCTCTCTTACATCTGCTGTTTTAACATCAAAAGGTTTTGTATTTCCAAGCTGGCACATCTCAAACGAATAAGCTTCCTCTCTTTTCTCTGTTTCCATGGCGACTCTCAAATTACTTTAGTATTGCATCAAAAATTTGCGTTATTTCATAGAAACGTCGATCATTGCACACAATGAAGAGTAGACACCAATTGAAACACCATGGAATACTGAAAAGAAAGAAAAACATTTCCATATGTGAAGAAACAGGTTTATATATTTATATTTAATACATATATTTTTAAAATAAAATTAATTTATTGGATTACTTTATTTAAATGTAAATTTGTTCAGTTGGTTTATGTGTTTTAGTTTGGTATTTGTGTTACTTCATAAATGCAGAAGATGAAACAGTTTTATATTTAATGCATATATTTTTCAAACTATGTGGTAGCCCGGTGTTGCAATACAATATGCTTTAACATGATAATTTATGCAGATTTCATATGTAATATCCTAAAACCAATCCTCAATAAAATATTATATATTACCAGAAATAATTTACCTGGTGCAAAAAAAAAAAAAAAAAAAATAATAATAATGTCTTTCATCAAATTCTGTCTGTGTTTTTGTTACAATATTATGTCAGCTGAGATTTAAGTTTGACAATGAATACCCCGGGAAAGTCACTTCTGATTAATGTTTTGTTTTCAAATCGGATTTTTTTTGATTTGCGATCAACTTATTCGATGAATCTCTGTACAAAACCTATCTAAGAACACTGCCAGACATTAGGTTTGTAAAATTTGCAAAAAATAGACTCAGCTGTTTCAGAACCTATGAAGAAGGAACTCACACACACACACACACACACACACACACACACACACACACACACACACACACACACAAAGTGACTTTTATATAATAGTAGAGGAGAAATAAATTTATTAAATTATTTAAGTTTTGTTGTTCAATTTTTTGTTTAAATAAGATTTTTATCTTTTTATTTTATTTTACTTCAATGGAAGATCTCAGAAATCAAGGGACCCATTACCTGGGGTTAATACTTGAACTCTATATGAGATACATAGATATTCGAATGTCAAAGAGAGACTGAAAACACTCAAGGATAACACTTTATATCATTATGATTTAATATTTGATTAGGGGTTACTTCTAGGGAATGTTGTTCAGACAAACAATTGTACAGAGAGACCTTAGACACTCTATAGTATCTAGTAAGCATTCAGGTTCTCTGTTTTTTTTTAAACTTTCAGAAATCAAGGAGCCCATGATCTGGGGCTAACACTTGAACTCTATACGAGATACCTATGTATACGAGATACCTATGTATCTCGTATAGAGTTCCATTCAAGTTCTTTATCTCTCAAACACTGGGTTAGTAAAGAAATTGAGAACATATTTTTCTCTCCCCAATTAACTATTTTCATACATTGTAGTATATCTTTCGTTTTGGTCTCTTAGTTGTACTGGATTCCAGGATAAGAATTTATCTAGTCTGGTGGAGTATCCAGCTTCGTGCTATTACTTGAAGTAACATCACTTGGAGAAGGTGCATTAGCTAATGTGGGTTAGCCATTCTCTGCGAATACTATGTGATTTTGAATATTTGGTCAGGGTTTACTTCTAGGGAAAAAGTATCCTCATGCCAGGTTGTGCTAACAAACCCTTGTACAGAGAGACCTTAGACACTCGAGGATAGGATGTATTCAAATTCTAAATTCTTTCTGTCAAACAAAACACAAAATTTACCAACCATCGGATAAAGTTTCACATTTTAAATTTTGAGAAGTTTGTCTTCTGTCAAATTTTTTTGTTGTCATAATTTTATTCCAACAATGTGGCACTCCTTCGATAACACCACTATTCCTAGGCTTATCCTTCCCCATCGAAAAAGAAAATATTGAAATAAAACGAATAGAAATTATATTTCCTCAATAAAAAAAAAAAAAAAAAGTGTATGAAGCGTCCATTTTGGGGAGATGGATATTCCTCACATTAAAACCGATGTTTGTGTCCTCATGGGTAACCAAGTAACAAGCCTTGCCAGATTTCCAGCCTTGTTTTTTTAATAACCATTGCAAATCATTTTGTTTCATCGCAACAGTGGTTTACCATTTTGCCTTCCCTTCCCCCTACAAATTACTTTCTATTCAACAGTTTTTATCTGGTTTCCACCTTAATATTTTCCGGGTATGCTGAAAACGAATATTGCACTTAACTTTTCTACAAATAAGTAGTTTTCTGGATAATAAGCCCCCCCCCCCCCCCCCGGACAGAAATATTAACTTGGGGACACGCAAGTGTTTCCATTTTGACTTTTAATTGTAACAGATATATCTGTTGAGTTGGTATTTGTGTTACTTTCTAAAAATGTCGATTCATGCAGTCCACACCAATTGAAACAAAATTGGAAGAAAGAAAAACATGTTTTTCATAAATGAAGAAACAATTTTGCATATAGTTAACTAGCATGGGTAGCTGGTATTGCCCGGATCCACATGGACATACCTGCTATAATGAACACTTTTTCATTATTTTTCATTAGCACCCCCCAACAATTTCAAAAATAAAAGATATGTAATCCTACTTAAAAACAGATAAAGAACAGATAAAAACACGAAGATATAAAAAAGAAGTACATGACTAGGTGTGTCAGAAATTCCGTGAAAAATATTGAATAATTCCACGCCGTCTTTCCAAGCTTATAACTCCTCGAAAAATGTAATTCAAGCCCTAATTTTTTTTTCAATTAAAGGAGCAAGGACCAAGGTTTCATTTAAAAAAATGAAAGAAAAAACAAACAACATGGTTTAAAAAAGGGTTTAAACTTCGGACTTTACAGGTAAATTTCTGAAAAACACTACTTTTTTTCTTTTAAATTTGAATATATTATTTATTGATCTTTTATCTTCAATTTGTGATATATAACACTTTGGTGAGTAAATTAATTATTTACTTTTTAATAGACATTTCAAAATGGAAGGCGTGAATTAATTCGACCTCCTGTCTTTCCAAGTTTCCACTACTCGAAAAATATAATTCAAGCCCTAAATTTTTTTTCAATTAAAGGAGCAAGGACCAAGGTTTCATTTAAAAAAAATGAAAGAAAAAACAAACAACATGGTTTTAAAAAAGGGTTTAAACTTCGGACTTTACAGGTAAATTTTAAAAAAACACTACTTTTTTTTGTTTTAAATTTGAATATATTATTTATTGATCTTTTACCTTCAATTGGTGAAACTTTAGTGAGTAAATTAATTATTTACTTTTTAATAGACACTTGAAAATGGGGGGGGGGGTGAATTAAAAAAAAAACGTTTGTCTAAAATATTATATTCAGTTTATTGGAAAGAGCATAAAATTTCACATTGACCCTGAAAATATCGTAAAAATAGAATCAATAAAAAATTTTGATAGATTTTAAAAAATCTATCAAAATTTTTCTATTGATTCTATTGATTCGTTTGAAAATGGAAAAATACTGAGCTCGTAAAATTCAATTAATTTCATTACTGTTTTTTAAAAAATGTTTCTATTACTTTAACTTTAATAGTTTATTTTGGAAGTATAATCCATAAAGAAAATAAACAACCCACTTTTAAAAGAGAAATTACGAGTTTTTTATATTTTATTCCCAATTTCGTGTTAGGGGTGTCAAAAATTCCTACAAAAATTCTGATACACCTAGTACATGACCACCTCCACCAAATATTTCAGATGGTACCAGCTTGTGTGTATGTGCTAAAAACTTTTGTCATCTACAGATGTAGATGACAAAAGTAGCAGACACACACACACGTCCCTAGACAGGTTACAGCATAAACTTATGCCTAATATGAATTTTAATATTTATATTAGACATAAGTTTATATATAGCAATCCAACCAAATAAAAAATATTTATATAGCAATCCAACCAAATAAAAATATTTATAAAGTAATCCAACCAAATAAAAAATATTTATATAGTATGTACGAGCCCTTTCTAGTATCGCACAAAAACACGCGTTCACATCTCAAGCCACTTTTCTTGTTAAACACATATGCGCACACAAAAATACATACATACACATAGATATATTAACGTTCATGTACATACACTCACATTCACGTGCATGCACACACGCTAACGTACACACATGGGCAACGTCACTTCCCCTTTGAAGCAAAAGACCACCGGAAACAACTATAAAAGCAAGAGACCTGAGCTGTTTCCTTCTTTTCAAATCGGCTCCCGACCTAAGCGGTTGACGGACCAACCGCTCCCTTTCGGGGTGCGCGCGCGTCACGTTCCCTGCTATGTATGGGGCAAGAGTCAACAGATAGTATGTACACCTTACACGCTTTCTATCTCCATGGCCTGGATTGACTTTCTCTCTCTCTCTCTACAACAATAGACTTTCCCTCTCACCAGTTAACAGCGAGAGACGCACACCAAACTAAACACGTGCTGTACCCTTTCTTTTATTTGTTTCTTCACAAAATAAATTCTAGTTCGTTTATTTCAATTTAATGCGTTGTTCGATTCTTTCTCAATTCAATTCATTTTTCCTATTTTGTACGACTGGGGGATATGTATAATATATCCATCAAATAAAAAATATTTATATGATAATCCAACCAAATAAAAAAGATTTATATAGTAATCCAACCAAATAAAAAATATTTATATAGTAATCCAACCAAATAAAAAAGATTTATATAGTAATCCAACCAAATAAAAAATATTTATATAGTAATCCAACCAAATAAAAAAGATTTATATAGTAATCCAACCAAATAAAAAAGATTTATATAGTAATCCAACCAAATAAAAAAGATTTATATAGTAATCCAACCAAATAAAAAAGATTTATATAGTAATCCAACAAAATAAAAAAGATTTATATAGTAATCCAACCAAATAAAAAAGATTTATATAGTAATCCAACCAAATAAAAAAGATTTACATGATAATCCAACCAAATAAAAAAGATTTATATAGTAATCCAACCAAATAAAAAAAGATTTATATAGTAATCCAACCAAATAAAAAAGATTTACATAGTAATCCAACCAAATAAAAAAGATTTATATAGTAATCCAACCAAATAAAAAAGATTTATATAGTAATCCAACCAAATAAACAATATTTATATAGTAATCCAACCAAATAAAAAATATTTATATAGTAATCCAACCAAATAAAAAATATTTATATGATAATCCAACCAAATAAAAAAGATTTATATAGTAATCCAACCAAATAAAAAAGATTTATATAGTAATCCAACCAAATAAAAAAGATTTATATAGTAATCCAACCAAATAAAAAATATTTATATAGTAATCCAACCAAATAAAAAAGATTTATATAGTAATCCAACCAAATAAAAAATATTTATAAAGTAATCCAACCAAATAAAAAATATTTATATGATAATCCAACCAAATAACAAATATTTATATAGTAATCCAACCAAATAAAAAATATTTATATAGTAATCCAACCAAATAAAAAATATTTATATAGTAATACAACCAAATAAAAAATATTTATATAGTAATCCAACCAAATAAAAAATATTTATATAGTAATCCAACCAAATAAAAAAGATCAAAATCAAGGAATAGGAAGTAGAGCTTCCCTTAAAAAAAATGAAGACTCTAAATTAAAATTTACCAAAAATTTATTGTTCGACAAAATACCCCTCAAAATGACCCTCTTTGTATGTTGAATTCATCATCAACTCATTCTGGACGTCTTATATTCGGTTTGTTTTCCCATTTTTACATATTTTAACTGATACGAACATATATTTTTTTTTTGCATTCTATATATATTTCATGTTCATTTAAAATCCAGTAAATTCTTAGCTCGGCTATGCTAGTATTTTGCTAATATCTTTCTTTCCTCTGAAGATAAGAATAGCATTCTTTGAAACTTCATGGATTTCTAAATATTTTTTTGAGTATTCTATCAAACAATAAATTTCCTCGAAAATTTTCATTTACAGTCTTGATTTCGCTTCCTTATATATTTAATGTATATATATAAAAAAAATATACATTATAAATACATATATATGTAATATATATTTTTTTCTTATATATTTAATGTATAATTTACATATATCTTATGTATAATTTACATATATTTAATATATAATTAATGTATAATTTACATATACTTAATGTATTTAAAATATTTGACTTTTCTTAAATTGTTGGTAAATTAAGATCTCACAGAAGTATACTTCATGAAAATGATGATCTAATCTTATAGGTTTTAATATATAATATTAGACACATATATAAACATAAACATATATATATATCCATATATATATATAAACATATATATAAACATATATATAAACATATATATATATAAACATATATATATATAAACACATATATATAAACACATATATAAACATATATATATTAAAACACATATATATATAACCATATATATATATAAACATATATATATATAAACATATATATATATATAAACATATATATATATAAACATATATATATAAACATATATATATATATATAAACATATATATATATATATTAACATATATATATATAAACATATATATATATAAATAAATATAAACATATATATATATATATATATAAACATATATATGTATATATATATAAACATATATATATATATATATATAAACATATATATATATATATATAAACATATATATATATATATATATAAACATATATATAAACATATATATATATATAAAAACATATATATATAAATATATATAAACATATATATAAACATATATATATATATATATAAACATATATATATATAAACATATATAAACATATATATATATATATAAACATATATATATATAAATATATATAAACATATATATATATATATATATAAACATATATATATAAATATACATAAACATATATATATATAAATATATATAAACATATATATATATAAATATATATAAACATATATATATATATAAACATATATATATACAAACATATATATATAAACATATATATATATATAAACATATATATATATAAACATATATATATATAAACATATATATACACATATATATATATAAACACATATATATATAAACATATATATATATATATAAGCATATATATATATATAAACATATATATATATATAAACATATATATATAAACATATATATAAACATATATATATAAACATATATATATAAACATATATATATATAAACATATATATATATATAAACATATATATATATATATATATAAACATATATATATATAAACATATATATATAAACATATATATATATATATAAACATATATATATATAAACATATATATATATATAAACATATATATATATATATAAACATATATATATATATAAACATATATATATAAACATATATATATATAAAGATATATATATATAAACATATATATATATATATAAACATGTATATATATAAACATATATATATATATAAACATATATATATATAAACATATATATATATAAACATATATATATATAAACATATATATATATATAAACATATATATATATATAAACATATATATATATATAAACATATATATATATATATATAAACATATATATATATATAAACATACATATATATATATAAACATATATATATAAACATATATATATATATAAACATATATATATATAAACATATATATATAAACATATATATATATAAACATATATATATATATAAACATATATATATAAACATATATATATAAACATATATATATAAACATATATATAAACATATATATATATAAACATATATATATATATATAAACATATATATATATATAAACATATATATAAATATAAAAACATATATATATATAAACATATATATATATATAAACATATATATATATAAACATATATATATATATAAACATATATATATATATAAACATATATATATATATACAAACATATATATATATAAACATATATATATATATAAACATATATATATATATAAACATATATATATATATATATATAAACATATATATATATATAAACATATATATATATATATAAACATATATATATATATAAACATATATATATATATAAACATATATATATATAAACACATATATATATATATATAAACATATATATATATATATATAAAAACATATATATATATATATAAAGATATATATATATATATATAAACATATATATATAAACATATATATATATAAACATATATATATATATATATATAAACATATATATATATATAAACATATATATATATATATATAAACATATATATATATATATAAACATATATATATATATAAACATATATATATATATAAACAAATATATATATATATAAACATATATATATATATATAAACATATATATAAAAACATATATATATAAACATGTATATATATATATAAACATATATATATATATATAAACAAACATATATATATATATATAAACATATATATATAAACATATATATATATAAACATATATATATATATAAACATATATATATAAACATATATATATATATATAAACATATATATATATATAAACATATATATATATAAACATATATATATATAAACATATATATATATATAAACATATATATATATATAAACATATATATATATAAACATATATATATATATAAACATATATATATATATATAAACATATATATATATAAACATATATATATATATAAACATATATATATATATAAACATATATTTATAAACATATATACATAAACATATATATATAAACATATATATATATAAACATATATATATATAAACATATATATATATATAAACATATATATATATATAAACATATATATATATATATAAACATATATATATATATAATATATATATATATAAACATATATATATATATAATATATATATATAAACATATATATATATAAACATATATATATATAAACATATATATATAAAAACATATATATATATATATATATATATATATATATAAAAACATATATATATATATATATAAACATATATATATATAAACATATATATATATATAAACATATATATATATATAAACATATATATATATAAACATATATATATATATAAACATATATATATATAAACATATATATATATATAAACATATATATTTATATCTATAAACATATATATATAAATATATAAACATATATATACAAACATATATATATATAAACATATATATATATAAACATATATATATAAACATATATATATATAAACATATATATATATATAAACATATATATATATAAACATATATATACACATATATATATAAACATATATATATAAACATATATATACATAAACATATATATATATATAAACATATATATGTATATAAACATATAGATATATAAACATATATATATAAACATATATATATAAACATATATATATAAACATATATATATAAACATATATATATAAACATATATATATATAAACATATATATATATAAACATATATATAAACATATATATATAAACATATATATATATAAAGATATATATATAAACATATATATATATAAACATGTATATATATAAACATATATATATATATATAAACATATATATATATATAAACATATATATATATAAACATATATATATATAAACATATATATATATAAACATATATATATATATAAACATATATATATATAAACATATATATATATAAACATATATATATATATATAAACATATATATATATATAAACATATATATATATATATATAAACATATATATATATAAACATATATATATATATATATATAAACATATATATATATTATATATATATATATATAAACATATATATATATATAAACATACATATATATATAAACATACATATATATATATAAACATATATATATATAAACATATATATATAAACATATATATATATAAACATATATATATAAACATATATATATAAACATATATATAAACATATATATAAACATATATATATATATATATAAACATATATATATATATATAAACATATATATATATATATAAACATATATATATATAACATATATATATATATAAACATATATATATATAAACATATATATATTAACATATATATATATATATATATAAACATATATATATATAAACATATATATATATATAAACATATATATATATATAAACATATATATATATATATAAACATATATATATATAAACATATATATATATATAAACATATATATATATATATAAACATATATATATATAAACATATATATATATATATAAACATATATATATATATATAAACATATATATATAAACATATATATATATAAACACATATATATATATATAAACACATATATATATATATAAACACATATATATATATATACATATATATATATACACATATATATATATATAAACATATATATATATATAAACACATATATATATATACACATATATATATATACACATATATATATATATAAACATATATATATAAACATATATATATATATAAACATATATATATAAACATATATATATATATATAAACATATATATATAAACATATATATATATAAACATATATATATAAAAACATATATATATATATAAACATATATATATAAACATATATATAGATATATATAAACATATATATATAAACATATATATATATATAAACATATATATATATATAAACATATATATATATATAAACATATATATATACAAATATATATAAACATATATATATATATATAAACATATATATATACAAATATATATAAACATATATATATATATATAAAACATATATATATAAATATATATAAACAAATATATATAAATATATATAAACATATATATATATAAATATATATAAACATATATATATATAAATATATATAAACATATATATATATAAATATATATAAACATATATATATATAAACATATATATATATATATATATAAACATATATATATAAACATATATATATCTATATATAAACATATATATATATAAACATATATATATATAAACATATATATATAAACATATATATATATAAACATATATATATATAAAAATATATATATATAAACATACATATATATAAACATATATAT
>NC_136527.1:143209465-143211965 GCF_053919585.1 Euprymna scolopes
TATATAAACACATATATATAATATATATACACATATATATTTATAAACATATATATATATATAAACATATATATATAAACATATATATATATAAACATATATATATAAACATATATATATATATATATACATATATATATAAACATATATATATATATAAACATATATATATAAAAACATATATATATATAAACATATATATATATAAACACATATATAGATATATATAAACATATATATATATAAACATATATATATATATAAACATATATATATATATAAACATATATATATATATATATATAAACATATATATATACAAATATATATAAACATATATATATATATATAAACATATATATATACAAATATATATAAACATATATATATACAAATATATATAAACATATATATATATATATAAACATATATATATTAATATATAATAAACATATATATATATAAATATATATAAACATATATATATATATAAATATATATAAACATATATATATATAAATATATATAAACATATATATATATAAATATATATAAACATATATATATATAAATATATATAAACATATATATATATAAACATATATATATATAAACATATATATATAAACATATATATATCTATATATAAACATATATATATATATAACATATATATATATAAACATATATATATATAAACATATATATATAAACATATATATATATATAAACATATATATATATAAAAATATATATATATAAACATACATATATATAAACATACATATATATAAACATATATATATATATACATATAAACATATATATATATATATAAACATATATATATAAACATATATATAAACATATATATAAACATGTATATATATATATAAACATATATATATATACACATAAACATATATATATATATATATATATATAAACATATATATATAAACATATATATATATATAAACATATATATATATAAACATATATATATATAAACATATATATATATATAAACATATATATATATATATATATAAACATATATATATATAAACATATATATATAAACATATATATATATATAAACATATATATATATATATAAACATATATATATATATATATAAACATATATTTATAAACATATATATATAAACATATATATATATAAACATATATATATATATAAACATATATATATATATAAACATATATATATATATAAACATATATATATATAAACATATATATATATAAACATATATATATATAAACATATATATATAAACATATATATATATATATATATATATATATATATATAAACATATATATATATATAAACATATATATATATAAACATAAAAAACATATATATATATATAAACATATATATATATAAACATATATATATATATATATAAACATATATATATATAAACATATATATATATATAAGCATATATATATATATATATATAAACATATATATATAAACATATATATATATATAAACATATATATATATAAACATATATATATATATATAAACATATATATATATATATAAACATATATATATATATAAACATATATATATCAACATATATATATATATATAAACATATATATATATAAACATATATATGTAAATATATAAACATATATATACAAACATATATATAATATAAACATACATATATATACAAACATATATATATATAAACATATATATATATATAAACATATATATATAAAACATATATATATATATATAAACATATATATATAAACATATATATATATATAAACATATATATATATAAACATATATATACACATATATATATATAAACATATATATATAAACATATATATATAAACATATATATATATATAAACATATATATATATAAACATATATATATATATATATATATAAACATATAGATATATAAACATATATATAAAACATATATATATAAATATATATATAAACATATATATATATATAAACATATACATATACATATATATATATATAAACATATATATAATAAACATATACATATATAAACATATACATATATAAACATATATATATATAAAAACATATATACATATATAAAAGCATATACATATATAAAAACATATATATATAAACATATATATATATAAACACATATATATAAACATATATATAAACATATATAAAAAAACATATATATATATATATAAACATATATATATATACAAACAAATATATAAACATATATATATATATAAACATATATATATATATAAACATATATATATATATATAAACATATATATATAAACATATATATAAACATATATATATATATATAAACATATATATATAAACATATATATATATATAAACATATATATATATATATATAAACATATATATATAAACATATATATATATAAACACACATATATATATATATAAACACATATA
>NC_136527.1:143214465-143234465 GCF_053919585.1 Euprymna scolopes
ATATATAAACATATATATATAAACATATATATATATAAACATATATATATAAACATATATATATATAAACATATATATATATATATAAACATATATATATATAAACATATATATATATAAACATATAGATATATAAACATATATATAAACATATATATAAACATATATATATAAACATATATATATAAACATACATATATAAACATATATATATATAAACATATATATATATATAAACATATATATATATATAAACATATATATATATATATAAACATATATATATATATAAACATATATATATATATAAACATATATATATATAAACATATATATATAAACATATATATATAAAGATATATATATAAACATATATATATATAAACATGTATATATATAAACATATATATATATAAACATATATATACATAAACATATATATATATAAACATATATATATATATATATAAACATATATATATATATATATAAACATATATATATATATAAACATATATATATATATAAACATATATATATATATATATAAACATATATATATATAAACATATATATATATATATAAACATATATATATATAAACATATATATGTATATATATATATAAACATATATATATATATATATAAACATATATATATATAAACATGTATATATATATATAAACATATATATATATATAAACATATATATATATATATAAACATATATATATATATAAACATATATATATAAACATATATATATATATATATAAACATATATATATATATATATAAACATATATATATATATATAAACATATATATATATATATATATATATATAAACATATATATATATATAAACATATATATATATAAACATATATATATATATAAACATATATATATATATAAACATATATATATGTATATATATATATATATATATACACATACACACACATATTGGAAAGCTGCCACTAATGCAGTTTGATCCTCTCTACTGGGAGTCATCACTGCCTGACTTAATCCATCCTCTCTCACTCCTGATCCTTGACTGCATCTGCTGTCTTTCTTCCAATTTCTGACCCCCAAATCATTGTATCTTTTCCCAAAACTAACTAAAATCCAGGTCACTTTATAATGACCTCTACATAAAAGTCAACAGACTTTGGAGGTCAATTTATTTTAAATTGTTGTTCATGTTCTACATTCGTTAATTTATACTTAATTCATATCTTCAATTTTTTCTGTAAATTTTTATTTCGTTATGATAACATTCTATTTTTACAAATATTATGACGATCATAACAATCGTCAACCAGCAATACCTTCGGCGTTGCCCTACTATATCTAACATATATTTAACATACAATATACTTTATTTCAAGGATATTTATACACTCAAGTGGGGGGTACACGGCATTGCCTAGGTGTCAAGAGGTGGTTTAGTAAACATATTGAGTAACCCCTAGAAAAAAAACAAATAAGTCGCAGCCCGGGTGGAGAGAGGTGTGAAAAAAGTGAACTTGAAAATAATTCAGTTTTTGTTTGAAAAGGAAAAAAAATCACATTACGTAAGCCTCAAAATAAGAAACATGTTATCTAACCCTGTTAAAATCTTAAAACTTTCAAAAACCCTCCCAAAAAACCTGTTTAAAAAAATAGATCACTGTTACAAGGCCTCAAATGTGAAAACTAAAAGCTTACAACTCGACCTCATTATCCACTGCCCCTTGACACAGTCAGCGAAATAATGTTGCTTTCTTTATTCAAACCAATTTAAGAAAGAATGCCTGATGTGCATGCGTACTTGTCAAAGTCATTTAAACGTTTAATAAAAAAATTATAATTGAGAATTAGAAAAAATATGCGAGAATTAGAAATTAATATGCTAGAATTAGAAAAAATGATATGCGAGAATTAGAAAAAATGATATGCGAGAATTAGAAAAAATGATATGCGAGAATTAGAAAAGATTATATGTGAGAATATGAATATGTTAGAATTAGAAAACATGCGAGAATTAGAAAAAAATAATGTGAGAATTAGAAAAAATAAATAAAATAATTCTCGCCTATTTTTTCTAATTCTCGCATATCATTTTTTCTAATTCTAGCAAATTAATTTCTAATTCTCACATATTTTTTCTAATTGGAGTGCTTTTTTATTTCTCACATAATTTTTTCTAATTCTCACATATTATTTTTTCTACTTCTCCCATATTGTAATTCTCACATATTAGTTTTTCTAATTATCGCATATTTTTTTCTAATTTTCACATGATTTTTTCTAATTCTAACATTTTTTTATTTGAGTTTTTTTTCTAATCTCATCATTTTTTCTAAATCTAACATTATTGTTTCTAATTCTCACATATTATTTTTTCTAATTCTCACATATTTTTTCCAATTTTCACATATTTTTTCTAGTTCACACATTTAATTTTTCTAATTATCACATATTCTAATTCTTGCATATTTTTCTAATTACGCATATTTGTTCTAATTATGACATTATTATTCTAATTCTCACATATTATTTTTCTAATTATCGCATATTTTTTCTAATCCTCACATATTTATTTTCTAATTATCGCATATTATTTTTTCTAATTCTCACATTATTTTTTCTAATTCTAGCATGTTTTCTAATTCTCACATATTATTCATATTCTCACATATAATCTTTTCTAATTCTCACATATCATTTTTTCTAATTCTCACATATTTTTTTCTAATTCTCAATTATAATTTTTTCTAATTCTCACATTATTCTAATTCTCACATATTATATTTTCTTATTATCGCATATTGTTTCTAATGTTCGAAAATTTTCTTCTAATTCAATTTTTTTAAATTATCACATTTTTCTAATTCTCACATATTTTTTCTAATTCTCACATTATTTTTTCTAATTACACGTATAATTTTTTTATAATTATCGCATATAATTTTTCTAATTCTCACATTATTTTATCTAATTCCACATAATTTTTTCTAATTGTCGCATATTATTATTATTCTAATTCTGACATAATATTAATATTCTAATTTTAACATATTATTTTTTAAAAATTATCACATATTTTTAATAATTCTCGCATATAATATTTTCTAATTCTCAAATATTTTTTCAAATTCTCATATTATTTATTTTTTTCTAATACTCACACAAGTTTTCTAATTCTCACATATTGCATATGTACACGAGAATGAAAAAATTCTCACATATTTTTTTCTAATTCTTGCATATCCTAATATGCGAGACGGAAAAAATATTTGAGAGTTAGAAAACTAACTCATATTATATCACATTTTTTTCTTATTATCACATATTTCTTATATCTTATTCTTATCATCACATATTTCACATTCACACATTATTTTTTATACTTCTCACATATTTTTTATTTGAGTGTTTTTTCTAATTCTCACATGTTTATTCTTATTAGAAAAATATGTCAGAATTAGAAAAATGATATATAAGTAGATATCATTTATCTAATTCTCACATATTTTTCTAATGCTCACGTATTATCTCTTCTAATTCTTACATATTATTTTTCTAATTCTCACGTATTATCTCTTTTAATTCTTACATATTATTTTTTACAATTCACACATATTTTTCTAATTCTCATATCATTTTTCTAATTCTCACATTTTATTTAATTCTAAGATATTATTTTTTCTAATTATAGCATAATTTTTCTAATTCTCACATAACATTTTTTCTAATTCTCACAACATTTTTTCTAATTCTAGCATATTATTTTTCTAATTCTCACATATTTTTTAATTATCGCATATCATTTTTTCTAATTCTCACATATTATTCTAATTGTCACATTTTTTTCTAATTGTCGCATATCATTTTTTTTTAAATACTCCCATATATTTTTTCCAATGCTCCAATATTATTTTTCTAATTGTCACATATTATTCTAATTCTGACATATTATTTTTCTAATTATCAGATGATATTCTAATGGTAACATATTTTCCCGACATCACAGATTTTTTTCTAATTCGTGCATATTATTTTTTTCCAATTCTCACATGTTTTTCTAATTATTGCATATTATTTTTCTTATCTCATATTTTTCTAATTAGTGCATATTATTATCTAATTCTCATATATCATTTTTCTCTAATTCTCACATATTTTTTCTAATTATTGCGTATTATTTTTTCTTATTCTCGTATATCATTCTCACATATTATTTGTAATTCTCACATATTTTTTCTTATTATTGCATATTTTTTAATTCTCACGTTTTCTAATTCTCACATTTTCTTCCAATTTTCACATCATTTTTCTAATTCTCGCATATCATTTTTTCTATTTCTTGCATATCATTTTTTCTATTTCTTACATATCATTTTTTCTAATTCTAGCATATTTTTCTAATTCTCAAATATCATTTTTTTCTAATTCTCAAATATTATTTTCTGTAATTCTTCCATTTTTTTTCTAATTAGCACATTATTCTAATTCTAACATATATTTTCTTATCGCATATTTTTTCTGATTTTTGCAATTTTTTCTTCTAATTCTCACATATTCTAATTCTCACATATTTTTTCAAATTATCGAATATTTTTTCTAATTCTCGCATATCATTTTTTCTAATTCTAACATATTTTTTCTAATTCTCACATACATATTTTTCTAATTCTTGCATATACTTTTTTTCTCACATTATTTTTTTTAAATTCTCGCACATTATTTTTCTAATTCTCACATATCATTTTTTCGAATTATTGCGTATTATTTTTTATAAGATAAAATAATACGCAATATTTAGAAACATATATGAGAATATATCTCGTATATAATTTTTCAACTTCTCACATATTTTTTTAATTATCGTATATTTTTTTCCAATTATCGCATATCATTTTTTCTAATTCTCACATTATTATTTTTTTCTAATTGTCGTATATTATTTTTTCTAATTCTCCTATATTTTTTCTAATTCTAACGTATTATTCTAATTCTCACATTATTTTTCTAATTACACATATTTTTTTCTAATTGTCGCATATTATTTTAATTCTCACATATATTTTTCTAATGCCTTCACATTATTTTTCAAATTGTAACATTTTCTAATTCAGATATTATTTTTCTAAGTATCAGATAATATCTAATTGTAACATTTTTGTCGAATTATCTCACATTTTTTTCTAATTCTCACAGATTTTTCTAATTATTGCATATCATTTTTTCTAATTTTCACATATTCTAATTCTCACATATTATTTTTATAATTCATACATACTATTTTTTATAATTCTCGCATATCATTTTTCTAATTTTCATATATTTTTTCTAATTCTCACATATTATTTTTTCTAATTATCACATTATTCTAATTTTCACACATTATTTTTTCTTATAATTGCTTATTTTTCGAATTATCGCATATTATTTCTCTAATTCTCCCATATTCTAAATATCACATATTCTTTTTAATTATCGCATTCTTTCTAATTCTCGCATATTATTTTTTCTATGTCTCTCATATCATTTTTTCTAATTCTCACATATTATTTTTTTGTATTCTCCCATTATTGTTTCTAATTCGCACATTATTCTAATTCTCACACATTATATTTTCTTATTATCGCATATTTTTTTCTGATTTTCGAAGATTTTTCTTCTAATTCTCCCATATTTTTCTTCAAATTATCGATTATTTTTTCTAATTCTCGCATATTATTTTTTCTAATTCTTACATATTTTTTCTTTTTTCTAATTATCGCATATTATTCTAATTCTCACATTATTTTTCTAATTGTTGCATATTATTTTTTGTAATTCTCCGATTATTTTTTCTAATTCTCACATATTCTAATTCTCACATATTTTTTCTAATCATTGCATATCATTCTTTCTAATTCTAACATATTATTTTATCTAATTCTCACATATTTTTATAATTCATACATACTATTCTTTTATAATTCTCGCATATTATTTTTCTAATTCTCAGATTTTTCTAATTTTCAGATATTTTTTCTAATTCTTGTATATTATGTTTTCTAATTCTTACATATCGTTTTTTTTCTAATTCTCGCATAGAATTTTTTTAATTCTCCTTTTTTACTTATTTAACATTATTTTTTCTTATAATCGCATATTTTTCGAATTATCGCATATTATTTCTCTAATTCTCACATAATTTAATTCTCACATATTATTCTTTCTAATTATCGCGTTTTTTCTAATTCTCGCATATCAATTTTTCTAACTCTCACATATTATTTGTTTATATTGTCGCACATTATTTTTCTAATTCTAGCATATTGTTCTAATTCTCAAATATTTTTTCTAATTCTCACATATTTTTTAAATTAACACATTTTTTCTAATTATCGCATATCATTTTTTCTAATTCTCACATATTCTAATTCTAACATTATTATTTTCTAATTGTCGTATATTATTGTTTTCTAATACTCACATATTTTTTCTAATCCTAACATATTATTCTAATGCTAACATTGTTTTTCTAATTACACATACTTTTTTTAATTGTCTCATTATTTTTTTAATTCTCACATATATTTTTCTAATGCTCTCACATTATTTTTCTAATTGTCACATATTATTCTAATTGTAATGTATTATTGTTTCGAATTATCGCATATTTTTTCTAATTCCACATATTTTTCTAATTATTGCATATCATTTTTTTCTAATTTTCGCATATCATTTTTTCTAATTTTCGCATATCATGTTTCTCATTCTCACATATATTTTTTCTAATGCTCGGATATGTTTCCTAATTCTTGCATATTTTTTCCTTATTCTCGCATATTACTTTTTCTAATTCTCACATATTTTTTTCTAATTATTGCATATTTTTTCTCATTCTCACATATTTTTTCTATCGAATATTCATTCTTATTAACGCATATTATTTTTCTAATTCGCATATATTATTTTTTCTAATTAGCACATTTTTTTTCTAATTCTCGCATATTAGTTTTTCTAATTCTCACATATTATTTAAAAGCAATTTTTTATTTGAGTGTTTTTTTCTAATTTTCGAATATTATTTTTCCTAATTCTCGCATATTATTTTTCCTAATTCTGGCATAATATTTTTTCTAATTCTCACATATTTTTTCCAATTGTCGTATATCATTTTTCTAATCCTCACATTCCATTTTTTCTAATACTCGCATATTATTTTTTCAAATTCTCACATAAAATTCTATTTCTCACATATTGTTTGCTAATTATCGTATATTTTTTCTAATTATCGCATGTTATTATTTTTAATTCTCATATATTATTTTTTCTAATTTTTCACATATTATACTTATTCTCGCATTTTATCTTTTCTAATTATTGCATATAATTTTTCTAATCCTCACATATTTTTTTAATAATCGCATTTTTTCTAATTCTTTCTTTTTTTAATTATAAAAAATCACATGGGAAAATTAGAAAAAATAATATGCCAATATACCAATAATATTATTTTTTCAAATTCTCACATATTATTTTTTCTAATTCGCACATATTTTTCTAATATTCACACATTATTTTAAAAAACTTTTGGAATGTTTTTTTCTAATTATCACATATTTTTTCTAATTCTAGCATATTATTTTTCTAATTCTCAAATATTTTTTCTAATTCCCACATATTATTTAAATTAACACATATTTTTTTCTAATTATACCATATCATTTTTTCACATATTATTCTAATTCTCACATTATTATTTTCTAATTTTCGTATAGTATTGTTTTCTAATACTCCCATATTTTTTCTAATCCTAACATATTATTCTAATGCTAACATTATTTTTCTAATTACACATATTTTTTTAATTGTCTCATATTATTTGTTTAATTCTCACATTTATTTTTCTAATGCTCTCACATTATTTATATAATTGTCACATATTATTCTAATTGTAATTATCGCATTTTTTCTAATTCTCGCATATCATTTTTTCTACTTTTCAAATATTTTTTATAATTCTCACATGTTTTTTATAATTCTCGCATATTTTTTCTAATTTTTGCGTATTATTTTTTCTTATTCTCGTATACCATTTTTCTAATTTTCACATATTTTTTTTTCTAATTCTCACATATAATTTTTATAATTCTCACATATCATTTTTTCTAATTATGGCATATCATTTTTCTAATTCTCGCATTTTTTCTAACTATCCCATATTTTTTCTAATTATTTCGTATTATGTTTTCTTATTCTCGTATATCATTTTTCAAATTCCCACATATTTTTTATTTTAAAAATAATCACATATTATTTAAAAAAAAATAATCACATATTATTAAAAACATTCTTTTTTAATTTTAGTGTTTTTCTAACTACCATTTTTTCTAATTCTCATATTTTTCAAATTCTCGCATGTTTCTAATTTTCGAATATTATTTTTTTCTAATTATGGCAGATCATTTCTTCATTATCATGATTTTTTCTAATTTTCGCATATCATGTTTCTTATTCTCACACATATTTTTTCTAATGCTCGCATATGCTTCCTAATTCTTGCATATTTTTTCCTTATTCTAGCATATTATTTTTTCTAATTCTCATATATTTTTTTCTAATTATTGCATATTTTCCTCATTCTCACAGATTTTTTCTATCGAATATTCATTCTTATTAACGCATATTATTTTTTCTAATTAGCACATATTTTTTCTAATTCTCGCATATTATTTTTTCTAATTCTCAAATAATGTTGATTTCTTTATTCAAACCAATTTAAGGAAGAATGCCTGATGCGCATGCGTACTTGTCAAAGTCATTTAAACGTTTAATAAAAAAATTATAATTGAGAATTAGAAAAAATAGGTGAGAATTAGGAATATGCTAGAATTAGAAATGATACACGAGAATTAGAAAAAATGATATGCGAGAATTAGAAAAGATTATATGTGAGAATATGAATAATATGTGAGAATTAGAAAACATGCGAGAATTAGAAAAAATAATGTGAGAATTAGAAAAAATAAATAAAATTCTCGCATATTTTTTCTAATTCTCGCATATCATTTTTTCTAATTCTACCATATTAATTTCTAATTCTCAATTATATTTTTTTCTAATTCTCACATTATTCTAATTCTCACATATTATATTTTCTTATTATCGCATATTGTTTCTAATGTTAGAAAATTTTCTAATTCTCACCTATTTTTTTATTATCACATTTTTTTCTAATTCTTGCAATCATTTTTTCTAATTCTCACATATTTTTTTCTAATTCTCACATTATTTTTTCTAATTACACGTATAATTTTTTATAATTATTGCATATAATTTTTCTAATTCTCACATTATTTTTTCTAATTGTCGCATATTATTATTCTAATTCTGACATAATATTCTAATTCTACCATATTATTTTTTTTAAATTATCACTTATTTTTTTATATATTTTATTTATATTTTCTAATTCTCAAATATTTTTTCAAATTCTCATATTATTTTTTCTAATACTCATATCATTTTTCTTATTCTCACATATAATTTTTATAATTCTCACATATCATTTTTCTAATCATGGCATATCATAATTCTCGCATATTTTTCTAACTATCCCATATTTTTTCTAATTATTTCGTATTATGTTTTCTTATTCTCGTATATCATTTTTCTAATTCCCACATATTTTTTATTTTAAAAATATTCACATATTATTTAAAAAAAAAAAATCACATATTATTAAAAACATTCTTTTTTAATTTTAGTGCTTTTCTAACTACCATTTTTTCTAATTCTCACATTTTTCAAATTCTCGCATGTTTCTAATGTTCGAATATTATTTTTTCTAATTATGGCAGATCATTTTTTCATTATCATGATTTTTTCTAATTTTCGCATATCATTTTTTCTAATTTTTGCATATCATGTTTCTCATTCTCACATATATTTTTTTCTAATGCTCGCATGTTTCCTAATTCTTGCATATTTTTTCCTTATTCGTGCATATTATTTTTTCTAATTCTCACATATTTTTTTCTAATTATTGCATATTTTTCTCATTTTCACAGATTTTTTCTATCGAATATACATTCTTATTAATGCAAATTATTTTTCTAATTCGCATATATTATTTTTTCTAATTAGCACATATTTTTTTCTAATTCTCGCATATTATTTTTTCTAATTCTCACATATTTAAAAATAAGTGTTTTTTCTAATTCTCACATATTATTTTTCCAATTGTCGCATATCATTTTTCTAATCCTCACATTCCATTTTTTCTAATTATCGCATATTATTTTGTCAAATTCTCACATAAAATTCTAATTGCTAATTATCGCATATTTTTTCTAATAATCGCATATTATTATTTTTAATTCTCATATATTATTTTTTCTAATTTTTCACATATACTAATTCTCGCATTTTATCTTTTCTAATTGTTGCATATAATTTTTTCTAATCCTCACATATTTTTTTAATAATCGCATATTTTTTCTAATTCTTTCTTTTTTTAATTACAAAAAATCACATGTGAAAATTAGAAAACATAATATTCCAATAATATTATTTTTTCTAATTCTCGCATATTATTTTTTCTAATTGTTACATATCATTTTTTTCTAATTTTTACATATTTTTTCTAATACTTTCACATTATTAAAAAAAACTTTTTTGGAATGTTTTTTCTAATTATCACATATTTTTCCTAATTCTTGCATAATATTTTTTTCTGATTCTCACATATCATTTTTTTCTAATTCTCACATATTATTTTTTCTAATTCTTGCATAATATTCTAATTCTCACATATGATTTGCTAATTACCGTATATTTTTTCTAATTCTCACATATTATTTTTTTCCAATTCTCACATATTTTTAATAATTCTCACAGATTTTTCTAATTCTCGCATATCATTTTCTTATTCTTTTTCTTATATTTTTTCTTATTACTGCATATTTTTCTAATTCTCGTATAATAATTTTTCTAATTCTCATATTAGTTTTTTTAATTTCACATAATATTCTATTTCTCACACAATTTTTTCTCATTCTCACATATTATTTTTTCTAATTCTCGCATATTATTTTCCTAATTCATGCATAATATTTTGTCTAATTCTTACATATCATTTTTATCTAATTCTCGCATACCATTTTTTTTATTCTCACATATTGTTTAAAAAATTTTTTTTATTTGAGTGTTTTTTCTAATTCTCAAATATTCTAATTCTCGCATATTATTTTTTCTAATTTTCACATATTATGTTTTCTAATTCTCACATATTTTTCTAATTCTAGCATATTATTAAAAAAAAAATTCATATTTTTTTTGTAATTCTAACATATTTTTTATCTAATTATCGCATATTTTTTCTAGTTCTCGTATATTATTTTTTTAATTCTCATATTATTTTTTCTAATTCTCACATTATTCTCACATGTAAGTAAGAAAAAATTAGATAAGTGAAAATGAGATTAGGATAAACCGAGATTCGAACTTTGAAACAAAGTTCAGAAATAGATTCAGAAAATGGAATGTTAGAATTTCGCATTGTTTAATTTTATATAAAATAGTATAGAAATGTTACATTTCATATAAAATAGTTTAGAAATGTTACATTTCATATAAAATAGTTTAGAAATGTTACATTTCATATAAAATAGTTTAGAAATGTTACATTTCATATAAAATAGTTTAGAAATGTTACATTTCATATAAAATAGTCTAGAAATGTTACATTTCATATAAAATAGTTTAGAAATGTTACATTTCATATAAAATAGTTTGGAAATGTTACATTTCATATAAAATAGTTTAGAAATGTTACATTTCATATGAAATAGTTTAGAAATGTTACATTTCATATGAAATAGTTTAGAAATGTTACATTTCATATGAAATAGTTTAGAAATGTTACATTTCATATGAAATAGTTTAGAAATGTTACATTTCATATGAAATAGTTTAGAAATGTTACATTTCATATAAAATAGTTTGGAAATGTTACATTTCATATAAAATAGTTTAGAAATGTTACATTTCATATAAAATGGTTTAGAAATGTTACATTTCATATGAAATAGTTTAGAAATGTTACATTTCATATGAAATAGTTTAGAAATGTTACATTTCATATGAAATAGTTTAGAAATGTTACATTTCATATGAAATAGTTTAGAAATGTTACATTTCATATAAAATAGTTTAGAAATGTTACATTTCATATAAAATAGTTTAGACATGTTTGTAAAAAGAATTTAATTGTGCGTTCTTTTATGGAAAGTGAATTAAAAAGGTCAGCTAAAAAATAATGAACAATACAATTTAAAAACATATTGAAAAATAAGTTAAGTTGAAAAATAGGTTAGTGAGAATTTCTTGTTGCAGAAGTGTGTTTTGGAAATGTATGTTTAGGTCATGTGATTCGATCACATTTTGAGGCCACATGTCTGGCGTCACAGCAAAAATGAATTCTCAATATAGGAGCTAGAATCGAAGATCGGAGACATACGAGTCCGAATCGAACAATCAGCAGAGTCGGTCAGACAGAGTTGACATGATTACAGGAGGGTCCCTTTAGAAGTGAAGGGAGAACCTTTAATCATGTAGTACGACTTTGAATTCCTTGACGTCATCAAGATTCGACCGATCGATTTCATAATAAAGAAGTCATCATGTTTTTGTAAAACTATGTCGTGTCATCATTCAACAGCAAAAGGTAATGTGTAATCATCATTATATATGAACTTTGTATAACCCCATCCTCAGTAATGTCTCTCTCCATCATAAGTAATGACTGTCCTCACCTTCCCTCATCGTTAATATCTGTGTTAAGAATAAAAACTCCAGAACTGTATAAATGTATCTTCCCCTCATCAATATGAATGTCCGCATCCCATCTCTTAATATGAAACCCCTGGCTATACAACAGTGTTTGAATTAAGACTAGTCAATCCAACAAAGACAATGACTTGCAAAAATATTGACAAAAAAAGCGACCCATCCTGGTAAAAAACTACAGTTGAAAGTGAAAATAATTAATGTTTTTGTCCAATTTTTTATATTTATCATCTGAGATATTGAGCTTGAAAACAATACCGATCTCATCAGGATGCATTGCGCGTGCCAAGTTTTTGGCAGACATACACACACATTTTGCCCGGGTGTTTGTAGGTGTGTGTGGTGTTAAATAAAAAAGAAACCGTGGGGGGGGGGATAGAACCCAAAGCCCTGAGGTGAAGTTTGAAAATAAAATCGGCCAGCCAGAATGAGTTACTGAAAGATGTTTGAATTTATTTAAGTAAGAACCAAATTGACAGGTGCACGCACGACGACGTCAATGACCAGGTTTGTTTGTTATAAGCGAAGTAAAAAAAGAAAACAACGTTAAAACTAAAGCGGGGTGGTAATCAAAACATCGAAAAAAACACAAAAAAAACTAACGTAAAGCAAACGAAAAAAGAAAACAGAAAAACGACCACGTGAAAAATGGCTTAAATAAGCCTGTTTCGATATTAAAATTTAAAAGATCAGTGGGTATCTGGATGTTTTTGGGTGTGTGGTCGGGGGTAGATAAGCGAAGTAAAAAAACCCAGAAAAACGAACGCTACGTGAAAAATGGCTTAAATAACACTGGTTCAATATTTAAATTTAAAAAATCGAAAAAAAAAACAAACATCTCACACCACGATTCGAACCCAAAACGTTTAGATAATGAACCAACGCCTTAAGCAACTGAGCTAATGCGATGTACATGAAATTTGTTCAGTTTTTCAATCATTTAAAGTAAATCAGGTCACAACGTCATCTGACGCATACGTAGAACCGGTCATCATCATGAGAGGACCATTTTTGTTGACCATCCCCCCATTGAAAATTGTCGATTTTGGGGTGAAAAAATGAACGTTTTTGGCCAATTTTTCGGTATTTTTCGAGCGAAGGATAAAGCTTCAATGTGATATGGAGTTGGTGAATTTTCGTCGCATCTGTCAAAAGTTTTTAGCAGACACACAAACATACACACATACATACATTTTCGCTTTTATATATATAGACTAATGGGCGATACCCGATGTTGCTTGAGTGTGGTGAGGTGTGGTGAATCAAAACAATAATAAAAAGGAAAATACAGAACAAGCAAATGGAAAAATGGCAACAAAAATAAATCTGTTTAAATACGAAAACTTTTAAAATAAAAATAAATAACTCTGTTTAAATACAAAAACTTTTAAAATAAAAAAGAATGTCCTTTATGTTGGTGCGAAATGTAACGTTAAGATAACGATGCTGCCATGTTAACCGTAGGAAATAATTGACGGTACCGGTTTTGAACTGGTCCAATACTGCTGAGAAATATTTTAGGCAAACATACAAATATACATACACACCTCCATTCAAACAGACAGATGAGATTAATTTAATAGACTAGCGGGGTGCCCGGCGTTGCCCGGGTGTTTATAGGTGCGTGTTGAGAAAAAACCCTCAAATTATTGACGCGATGGTGGAAAAGAAAGTGTGGAAAACCCTGACATTTTACCTCTCGGCCATGGCAGGACAGGAACTGAAAAGCGTTCTAATCTAACAATTAAAAAGTTAAGTGACAGGTGTGTGAACTTAATGAGGTCAAATATTACACCATAGGGAAAACTTAACTTTGGCTGCAAGCCAGTGTCTGTGTTTCCCCAAAGATGTTGGGGAAAACTAGCTCCTCATAAATAGAGGAGTGTCCAAATGAATTGCAATTGTCTGATATAAGGGGGTTTCTCCCGCATTGATCAAGCCTCATTGCTTCTCTGGACGTCCCTGGCTATTTTTCTACAGGTTCAGTTTCGTTTTTATACTGAAAAGTCAAACAAACAAGTGTAGGCCAAGAAATATCATGAAAATAGCGTGTAAAAGTCGCCCAAATTAAAGATACACGCAACCTCATTTTGTAAATCATAGATATTATAATCCAGGTAGCATATAAAAGGTTCTAAGCAACTGTAACCCCCCCCAAAAGCCTTTGCCAATCATACACAAAAAATGCATACACACAAACACATTTTCGGTTTTATATATATATATATATATATATATATATATATATATTAAACATTATGAATAGAACACAAGATAAAATAAATGTAAATAAAAAATAGAAAATATTAAAAAAGTTTTCAAAATCTACAAACTAATCATGTATATTATTTTTTACATCAAAAATGTTTTTACCTGCAAATGTAAGTTTCTCTTAAACAAGGGTTTTCCATTCAGCACTTTATGAAAATACTAGCATTGCCCATTTTGATTTATGCAGATTTCATATTTATAATAATAAATATTTCATTGGACCCAATATATAGTAATGATTTAAAAAGTTAAAAATAAATGACTCGTGCGCCACCACTGAGAATCGAAACTAAAATGTTTATCTTATGATTTATTTTTTCCTTTGACATTAATGCCTGACCTATGAAGACATGTTTGCTAAAAATTAAAACATGAACCAATAATTATTACATTAAACATACATATTTGTAATGCCATTGTTCGACCTTCACCTAGCAAATTTTATTTTTTTACTTTGCACATATTTGTACCAATTTTCCCTGACTAAAACCAAAATATAAAGTTCCACATTGATTTGAATACCCTATATATTAAGTTTCTTGTCTGTAGAGAAAACTGACAGAGGAGTTTAGTAGGCAAAATCTTTTAAACAAATATATATATGCATACATATGTATATATTAATATATATAGAAAGAAGTTTGTGTTTACTATAACCTTTTTACGCAAATATTACGCATGTATAAATCATGTAGAATATTTGCATGAATATAATTACACATAATAGTTAACTAAGGATGATTATCCCATAAGAAAACCAAAGAAACTAATAGTAAATTAATTAAAAGTAATGTTTTAAAAAATATGCAAATTAACTAGATCTTTTGCAGATGAATGCAATTCCATGACCCATATATAATAAAGTTGTATTTTCTTTTTAAATAAATAGAAAAAAGGGTTTTTGATATTAAAAAAAAACACACACAAATTTATAGACTGTTTTTAAAATTCTACTTTTAGGAATATAGATCAGTTTTAAAATTCTCATTGTTGGCTTCCATTCGTATCCATTCGGTCCTGTCGCTTGTCACGAGTCTCCTATCTTTGCGATAGATGCCTGTGTGTGACATGGCTGTTGAATCAGAGTCTATAGTGGAAAAGTCGTGGACAGTGCTCACAGGGTAGGGTAGGGAAAGACAGGGTCGTTCTTGTCACTCTTTTCTTCTCCGCCTAGCTTCTTCAATTTCTCTCCTTCTCTGCTTAAAGTCTACAGCGCCATCATTGCATGTTCTGCAGCTCTCCACATTTTTCTGTCCCTGGTAAATTCTTCCCACAAAGACGCGTCGATATTTGTCAGAGCCAAGATGTGCTTGAATCGATCCTTATAGTGCATTTTTGGGGCTCATACCTTTTTCTTGAGGAGCTTTGAATTATCCCTCCTATGGAGGCATTATGTTAGATAATTAACATTGTTAAAAGTTAATTAGTTATGATCTGTCTGTCTATCTATCTATTCGATAATATTATTAAAATAGTTTATATTGGGAGTTATTTATTGTTTATAGAATAAAGTGTAGCAATGGGTTTTAGCTGAAGATGTTTAAATAAATTAGATTAAATATAAACAAAATAATCTTGAACAGGTGTACATGACGATGAGGTCACATTAAGGAAATGTGTCTTTTAATTGGTTACATAACCGGTCGCGATATCGGGAAGTTTAGAGTCGAAGAGTTGGATTTTGATCATGAGAGTTGGAGCTTGGTCATGGGAGTGAACAGACAGCCAGGAAGACCATTTGAGACAACTGAAATAAATTTATATTTTTAAAAATAAAGTGTTGTTCTGTGGTTTCACACAAGAAGGAAGAACAGAGGTTTCAATTAGATGGTATTGGTCATTTCATGTTTCGTCCCGTAGCTCAGCAGTGAAGATAGAAGAACTCTTGGAGAAAGAAAGGTATAAAGCACATATTATTCTTCTTATAAAAAAATGACACTTTTATGTAAATATGAACTGTAATATATGCCCGTATGATAACTCTGGTACAACATGACACAGCTTATACGTCGATATCATATCCCCTGGCTAAACAAAAATACATACAATTTATACATTTATATCTGATCTCATTATAAGAACAATATCTCCCAGCTCTCAATACAATATATGATTGTTTTAATTCCTCATGCACCTCACATGTAATATGACTATTTAATATATCTAACCTAATCCCTCCCTATACAATAGCAGTGGTGAATAATGGTAGTCTCTACGCTGGTCACTGAGGCTCATTCCAGGATACAACACATTTGTGGTGCGACTCTCCCAGGGGACTTTTAAAATCTGCCTCAGTTTGGTTTGTTGGAAGCGTTCCAGATTTTGCATATCACTTCTATACAGCATCCATGTCTCACATGAGTCCATGTCTCACATGAGTCCATGTCTCACATGAGTCCATGTCTCACATGAGTCCATGTCTCACATGAGTCCATATCTCCATATGATCTTCTGTGAATGACCCTGCAGAATTCCGTCAGTCACTGGATGGTACTACCACTATTCGTCCAGGATTTTAACAAGGGCCTTAAGTGCATGAAGTTCGGCAAAACCCCAGGACAACACAACATCCCACAGGAACTCATCACTCATGGTGGCCTGAAGCTGAGGAACAACTTGATCCTCCTCATATTGAAAATATGGGAAACCATATTTTGACTTCAACAATGTTAATATCATTACCATCTTTAAGAAAGGGGAAAACTGCAACAACTATCAAGGAATATCATTACTCGCATCACTAGTAAGATTTTCGCCCAGATTCTCCTTGACCGCCTCCTCAGCCTTGCAGAAGACGTCTTACCAAAGTCCCAGTGTGACTTTCAAACCTAATCCCAGTGCGATATGATTTTCTGAAAATGAACCTTGAACAACAGCTCATCAAGTTCATTTTTTCGGATCTGAAAAGGCCTTTAACAAAGTACCATGACATGTCATGTGGCTGGCAAGGTATAGTTGCCCACCAGACTTCGTCAAACTGGTGCGTAGCCTCCCTGATGAAATTATCGTAAGACTCTGCTGTCACAACTCTCTCTCAGGCTTATTTCCACTCAACCCTGCCTGAAGCAGGGTTGTGTTCTGTCTCCCATGTGTTTCTAGCTCTACATGGCATCAATGCTCAATGAGATCCCCCTAGAAACATCTTCGATTGACCTACAATTCCGTATGGACAGAGGTGTTTTCAACCTCGTTTGACTCCATGCCAGAATGAAGACAAAATTGTGTGCAGTGCGAGACCTGTAGTATGCAGACGAAAATGCCACCTGACATATCAGATGGCAGAGGACCTGCAGTCATTAGCAGATGTATATAACTCTGCCTATGAGCATTTTGGGATGCAGGTCAACATGGACAAGATGAAGACCCTCATCCAACATCCATCATCCAGGACTGATAATCCCAAACTTTACCACCATAATAAACGACCAACCACTAGAAAAAGTGGACTAGTTCCCCTACTTAGGAAACATCCTAACATGCTCCCACATGCAAGAAGGAGGTGGAGAACAGGATCAGGGCAGCCCTTTTCGCCTTCGGACGACTCAACAGCCGTGTTTTCAACAATCTCGCACAAAGAATGCCCATCAAAATAATGGTTTAAAATTCTACTCATTTATTTCGAGCAAAAATACCCGTGATATGTCTAATTTGGCTGTTACTAAGTTAAATTCGGAAACCATCAGAATCGAAACAAAAAAATTTAGCACTCCAACCATAGTTATTATTTAGCTTTCATCGCTACCATCTAAACTATTGCTAAATAGCAAAAAAAAGTTAAAAGTTAAGCGACTTCAAGCTAAAAATGTTTATGCTCTGAAGTCAATTTATTCCTGCCAAGGTCAACCTTTTCTTCAATTTTGTCCCCTTAGCAGCTATTTTTACAAGTTAAATACCAAATCGGAAGTGTTCAAGAGGTCTAAATACTCTATATATCAAGTTTCAAATCTGTAGATCAAACATTCAGAGAGGTTTGGTAGAGAAGTTTTGCACACATTAACAACGTCATCTTATTTATTATATAAAAGTGAAAATGTGTTCATGTGTGCAATTTTTTGTATGTCCGGCAAATGTGTTTTTCGATTGGTGGGGGATCACTAATTCTTACAACTTCTTATAAGATAATAATATTTCCGATTTGCGAAACGAGGTCATCTCTATCTTTTATTTGAGTGACTTCTATTTTATAAAATTCATGCTCTCCCGTGGTCCCCATGTTTTTCCTTAAAAAGCGAAACTAAATTAAAAGTAAAGTGAGCATCTCAGCATGAACGGCTGAGAAATACAGAAAGCAAAAAGTAAAAATGTTCGCGAGATTTTTACTTTTAAAAAATTGATTGTAACTATTTTTAAACTATTTTCAAACTATTTTTAAACTGGAATAAACGAATAAACTATATAAACGAATAAAATATATAAATGAAAAAACTATATAAATGAATAAACTATATAAACGAATAAAATATATAAATGAATAAACTATATAAATGAATAAACTATATAAATGAATAAACTATATAAATGAATAAACTATATAAACGAATAAAATATATAAACGAATAAACTATATAAATGAATAAACTATAAAAATGAATAAACTATATAAATGAATAAACTAAATAAACGAATAAACTATATAAACGAATAAAATATATAAACGAATAAACTATATAAATGAATAAACTATATAAATGAATAAACTAAATAAACGAATAAAATATATAAACGAATAAACTATATAAATGAATAAACTATAAAAATGAATAAACTATATAAATGAATAAACTAAATAAACGAATAAACTATATAAACGAATAAAATATATAAACGAATAAACTATATAAATGAATAAACTATATGAATGAATAAACTAAATAAACGAATAAACTATAT
>NC_136527.1:143243433-143360933 GCF_053919585.1 Euprymna scolopes
CATGTGAGCAACTTACCCCCAACTGCCATTGGAACAATTTCTTTTGAAAATGAAAAATCACAAGCAATGGATAACTAAATTTGATGACCTCCCAGGCATTACTTTAACACTTGCTGGTAAATATGTAGGGCAGCACATGATGGATGAATGCTCAATAATCCTTGGAAAACTCCCTTGTTGGGGCGCATAGATAGGATTGTTGTAACATCATTGAGCCCTTTTTGGCACGACACTGCTGCTATGAGGAAGTAGCATAGTCATGGCATGCTATTAAGCTGAAGTTTTGGGAAGTTAGCTTTTGCTAATGGTCATGTAATGAAATCAAAATTGTTTGTAATAAGATAATGTATTTTGTAAAGTAGTCAAAGTTTCTCAATATCAAAGTTTTCTGTTTTTCTGTCCATCACATGCTAGATATGACTTTGAATGTTCTTTGGATTATCCTGCCCTTTGAAGATTTCCCTGATAATGACTGTTTTTCTCTTGACATTCAAGCCAACTTCGAAGATGCGAGGTGGTCATAATGTGGCCCTTACTTGAAACCACACCAAAAACTACAACTATGGCAGAAAACTTGTTTTCATCACCCCCTGTTGTTTGTGACAATCTAGCCATGCATTTTGAGGGTGTTGCTACAAGCAAAAAGCAATTTCCCTGACAATGCCACACAATTACAAACACAAGACAAACCGTGGAAATACTTCAGAAGATGCGATGAGGCGTGCATATCGTGCAGTCGTGGAGGGAGGAAAAGTTTCAACAGTGGCAAAACAATTTACTGTGCCATGAATGACACTTAAAAGATATTCTATGAAATATCAGGAAGGCAACAATGTTGATTACATGCTACGATGCATTAAAAAAGAACATGATAGTTTTTTTCTCATGAAATGGAAAAAGATCTGGCTGCGCATATCAAGTTATTGGCAAATATGTTTCATAGCTTAAGTGTCACTAAGTGTCGGGAGCTGGCTTATAAGTATGCACATCGGAATGATCTTCAAATGCTTTTGAATTGGAGGGAGAAAAAGAAAGCTGGTTGGGACTGATGGCTAAGTTTTAGTTATCACAATCAGCTGTCTATCCGAAAGCCTGAAGCTACATCATTTGCACGTGCATCTGCCTTTAACGAACCTATTCAATAATATTCTTGTTTAGTACTACTGTTAGTTTTAAGCTTGTCTGACTCCTGGAGCTTGATCATATTAGTTGGGTTTAATTTGGCAACCAAAATTTTATTCACATACCTAATTTTTTAAGGAGTTGTTTGTGAACTTGAAAATTTCTCAGGATCATCAAAGTTTAACATCTAACTAATTACCTGCAGAATAAACATGGACTCTACTGTGCATTGTTAACCATTTCAATGACACTCTATTGATATTACTGTTGTGTTGCTTAACTATTCAATGACACTCTGTTGACACTATTGATGGGTTGCTTACTTTTTCAAGGACATTCTGTTAGTGTTTCTTTATCTTGTTTTGTTAGACCACATGTATCGAGCATGTTTGATGGTATTGTTGGTCTGCAGCATGCTAGTTTGTAGATAATAGAATACCCATCTTACCCCAATAGTGTGACCAACTTACCCCAACTTCTACCAATGATTTTCAAATCAAAATTTTTATAAGAATAGCTGCTCTGAAAAAGAAAAGCTCCTGCAAGATATTTGCATGGATATGAAATGTTATTTTGGTCTAACTTTTGACCATGAATATTTCAGAGATTGTTAATAAATACAAGAAATTTAAAAAAGTGCCCATTTTACCCCAACCTCGTCTACAAACAAGGTTTTATTTAAAATTTAATTCAATATCTTAAGACTTTACTTCACTAATTATCTTGGAAACTAATATTTATTTTTTAAAGGATTTTTACAATGAATTTATTTAACTTCAAAATATAGCTGAACTGGTTAGCTCGCCGTGAAAACATTTTTCATAACTTTTTAATTTTCATGTGTACAAATATTTTTTTTTCCTTTAGGAAATTAACTTTCCTTTAGGAAATTAAGTCTCTAATCTTTCAAATACAATCAAAAAGTAGTCAGAAACCTAAAAAAAATCACGATAAACCGGCTTTCAAAATTAGATGCTTCGATCTTTATCCACCCATTTTTGACTTGTTCACACATACCGATAAACACTGTATTGTTTTGGAACCGATTACACATTTTAAAGTGAGTAAAACCACTAAAAACTTTTCCAGATAGGTAGAAGAGTAACTTATCTTGCTTTTGATAACATTTATGTTATATATTTGTTTTTTTGACAACTTTTTCGAATCTATGTGTATAGTAACACAAACCTCAAAAAGATACTTATGTAGACACTGCCAAAAATGGCCGAAAAAGCAAGTTGTTGTTGTTGTTTTTTAAAACGAAATTACATTTATTAAAATCCATTATTTTTTAGTAACTTCTTTTTTCCAGAAAGATAAAACCCTGAATTTTATCATATAGAAAGCAGAATAATGTAAAACTTTTTATACTATTTTTAATTAAACTTTAAATGTTAAATTTTCCCAAACAGTTAAAAATTGACATTTTTTGTCTTGCACAAAAAACATATATAAATAGTTAAAAAAAAAAAAAGAAGGTTTTTGAAAGAATTAATTTGTTTATTTCTTGTCTAACTAAGATTTAGGGCGATTTTCTTTGAGAATATGCAAAAATATTATAATATAAGTATCTGGATTTCAAATAATTCCACTTATTCATATAGGCAACCAGTTACTTCGCATCGAAGTGAGACAATGTTTACATTTGTACTTGATAAAAAGCAAACTAACGAAGACCAAACAGGCCAAAAAAACAACTTATTTTTCAGTGACGAAAATTTCAATGTATTATTAACGCTGAGGTTGGCCAGTACCAGATGGGTGACCATTTGTATGAGGTTGGTTTTTAATGTGTATGTGTGTGGGGGTCAGGCTCCCCAAAATGCGGGGGGGGGGAATTTAAAGCAGAATAAAAAAATTATTTCAGCGTGTAGTCCACCGTAGTCGAAAGGCGGCAACCGTTTTCGAAAAAATGATATTTTTAACACAATATTTATCGATATTTTTTTTTGTGTCGATTCTCTAAAGCATTCCCTGTTTAATAATGGGCATGCATTATTCGGCTCGCTAAAAAAAATTGTTAATTTATTTATCAAAGATTTTAAAATGGCTTTTTTCGTATAAATATTAATTTTTTTTTTGTTTAAGTTAAGCAACTTAAATTAATTATTTTACTTAACATATTCACCGAATATTCGTCACTTCAAAACTCAAAAGCGGAATAATTAAACACAATCGAAGTTCTGATATTCAGACGTCAAAATAAGGTATGCAAACAAGTTTTTTTTTGTTTTTTGTTTTTTGAATCTATAATCCTGTCTCTTACAACAACACAATATGTCTTGTTCAGTTTCAGATGATTATTTTAAGCATATTTGGAACCCCCTCAAAACAAAGGGGTGGGGTTGCAAGCAAAACATATATATATATATATATATATGTATATATATATCGTTTATGAAAAATAAGTACACTGTTATAAAGTTCATTCTTCTCTTAATAATCACTGAAAATTTCGTATTGATTGGATAATTACATGATTTTTGTTAAATTTTTAAAAAGACGGTCCGTCAAAAAGTACTTACCTGCGCCCCCCCCCCAGTTTTGGCGGTGCCCATACTTATGAATTATTGATACCGTGCTGAAATAATAACGTTATTATTTTGTTATAAAAGTTCAAAGAAAGACAATTTGAATAAAACTTCTATTTTTATATTTGCAAATAATAATAATAAAAACCTGGTCATCCGTACCTTAAAATTTGTCTGACGCCACTTCCGCCGGATGGCTTTGTAAACAAAGAAGTGGCAATCTTAACGAAAGCCACATTTTAAAATTATTAAAATTATTTAAAATTATTTATTTGTAAAAGAAATCGATACTTATTTGATTTTTAAATCTAAATTCGAATACGTGGAGATTAGGTTCAACACTAAATTTAAACATGGCGACCGGAAATGAGATTCGCAGAAAATGAAAAAAAAAAAAAAAAAAAATCAGAAAAAAATAAGGAAAGAAATGAATTTTGTTGATTATGCGAGTGAAATAATTATCAATTTATTTAGCAATTCCGCATAAAGCGAGACTCTAACTTTTAAACACGCCGGCAGGTGGTGCCCGCGTCTGTCACTTGAGGTATGGAAGCACAAAATGAATACAATTTTCGGGTTTGTATTACTGTACAGATAGATTCGAAAAAGTTGTCAAAAAACAAATATATAACAAATAAATGTTATCAAAGGCAATATAAGTTACGGGTTTGTATTACTGTACACATAGATTCGAAAAAGTTGTCAAAAAACAAATATATAACAAATAAACGTTATCAAAGGCAAGATAAATTACTTTTCTACCAAACTGGATATAATTTTCGTGTTTTTATTCAATTTAACATGTTTATTCAGCTCGAAAAGCATAACGTGTTTACCGATGTATTGGAAAATTCAAAATGGCGGCCGACTCTCTCTTTAACACGGTAAGTTCGGGAAAAGGTGTTATAAATAATAAACTAGACAAAATACTATGAAAAAAACACCGAATATATGTCAACTTATGTCACGGTAACATATATTGAGCGAATTTCTAACAGTATTTTGTCTAGTTTATTATTTATTACACCTTTTTCCGAACTTACCGTGTTAAAGAGAGAGTCGGCCGCCATTTTGAATTTTCCAATACATCGGTAAACACTGTATGCTTTTCGAGCTGAATAAACATGTTACATTGAATAAAAACACGAAAATTATATTCAGTTTGGTAGAAAAGTAACTTATCTTGCCTTTGTTAACATTTATTTGTTATATATTTGTTTTTTTGACAACTTTTTCGAATCTATGTGTACAGTAATACAAACCCTAAGTTACTCTTCTACCTATTTGGAAAAGTTTTTAGTGTTTTTATTTAATGTAACATGTTATTCAGCTCGAAAACCATACAGTGTTTACAGATGTATTGGAAAATTCAAAATGGCAGCCGACTCTCTCGGGAAAACTCGTCTCCGGGGAAACCCGTACCCGGAAAACTCGTACCCGGACCCCCCCCCCCCGCCTTTTTTGCTAGGTAGGAAAACTGGTCCCTTATTGAATAAATATCGATTGAAAACACATTTTATTACCGTTCTTGAAGGAGATATTGTTTCTAAAAGAGACTATGCACCCCCATAATATTTAAAAAATTATTTTTAACTCTTGCTTAAAAAAAGTAAACTTGATCATGGAGTTAAGATACGAAAAACGAAACCAAATATTTATATTAAAAAAAAAATACTCTAGTTTTAACACTTTTTGTGTCATTACGAAACAAAAATAAATAAAGAAATTATTTTATTTAGAAGAATTAATTCAGTTTAAATAATTCTTGTGTCTTTACAAAACAACAACAACAACAACAAAAAAAGAAAACACGGTCTTATGTAATTTTGGCACAGCGGCGCTGCTGAAATAATAACGTTATTATTTTGAAAGCCATTCTTAACATCGGGAGGGGAGGGTTATCGTTTAAAAGTCATTTCGGGGGCACTTGTGCAGTACTTAAAATATACAAATTTATTTTCTTTTGGAGGTAGGGGAGGCTCGTTTTAAAACTATATCTACTTCAGTATTTTCTTTAATTTTCGGACAATTTTTTGTTAAAAATTATTTACTAAATAATGTCGAGTGCGACACTGCGACATTACTTGTTATTTCTTTTTAACTAAATAAACGCTTTAAAATAAGTTTAAACACCAAAAACTTACAAAGCTAGGTAGAAAACGAAAACTTAGAAAAATCAATTTAATTTTTTTAAAACAATAAACATGTAAAAATATTTTTAAAAAAATTATGGGATTACCTAAAAATATACAAATTTATTTTCTTCTGGAGGAGGTGCGGCTCATTTTAAAACTATATCTACCTTAATATTTTCTTTAATTTTCTATTTTTGAGCAATTATCCTCCTAAGACGTGATCCTCTTATGTCGGACATTTTTTTGTTCATAAGTAACACTCGATATTACTTTTTTTTTTTTTTTAAACTAAATAAACTCTTTAAAATAAGTTGAAAGACCAAAAACTTTCAAAGCTAGGTAGAAAACTAAAACTTAGAAAAATTAATTTAATTTTTTTATAAACAACAGTAAACAATTAAAAATATTTTTAAAAAATATTATGGGATGTGTATTCTCTTTTAAAGACAATATCTTCTTCAAGAACGGCCATAAAATGTGCTTTCAATCGATATTTATTCAATAAGGGGCCAGTTTTCCTACCTAGCAAAAGGGGACGAATTTTCCGGGGTTGAGTTTTTCTAAATTCAGTGGAAAGTTAAAAATGGCGGCCGACTCTCTCTTTCACGCGGTAAATTTGGGAAAAGGAGTTAAAAATAAAAACTAGACAAAATTCTGTTTGAAACTCACTCAATATATGTTAACGTGACACAGGCTGATATATATTCGGTGGGTTCTAACAATATCTTGTCTAGTTTTTTATTTTTAACTCCTTTTCCCAAACTTACCGTGTCAAAGAGAGAGTAGGGCGCGATTTTTAATGTTCCAATACATCGGAAAACACTATGTTTTTCGAGCTGATTAAACATGTTACATTAAATAACAACACTAAAAAATTATCCAGTTAGGTAGAAAAGTAACTTAACTCGACTTTGATAACATTTATTTGTTATATATTTGGTTTTTGACAACTTGTTCAAATTTATGTGTATAGTAATACAAACCCCAATTTTCAAATATATTTGTATTTATTTTTTTCACCCCCTCCCTATATATATATAAAAATACGTAAACTTTTTTTATCAATTAATTTTTTTATTTTTTAACCATATATTTTTTCAAATAACTATTTTATTTAAGCTAATGTCATATAGTTGGTCAGACTATTTAACTAATTTAAAAATAAGTTTATTTACAGAAACGAGAAAAGAATGAATGTCTCAGTTTTTTTTAACAGTTTTAGTTTCAAAAAAGTGGATGTGCAACAGAAAATAGTTTAAGAGTTTAAAAATGTGAATTTTTCACATATGTTAAAAAATATTAAACTCAAACAACACAATAAGTACGAATCCAGTAGATGATATTGCCGAAACAGTTATTTTTGGTGCCCGGAAAACTCGTCCCGGGAAAACTCGTCTCCGGAAAACTCGTCTCGGGAAAACTCGTCTCCGGAAAACTCGTCTCGGGAAAACTCGTCCCCTTTCGCTAGGTAGGAAAACTGGTCCCTTATTGAATTAATATCGATTGAAAACACATTTTATGATCGTTCTTGAAGGAGAAATTGTTTTTTTTTAAAAATAGACTATAGCCCCCCCCCATAATATTGAACAAAAAAATATTTTTACTTGTTTAATTTTTTTTTTTTTTTTTTTTTAAATAAAATCGATTTTCTAAGTGTCCGTTTTCTACCTAACTGGCTAAGTTCTTAGTGGTTTCACTTATTTTAAAGCGTTTATTATGTTCATAAACGAGACCGCATATTTTTTTATATTAATATAAAAAGAATTTACTTATTTACTGTTGTTATAAAAGGGTAAAATCGATTTGGGTTTGTATTACTGTACACATAGATTCGAAAAAATTGTCAAAAAACAAATATATAACAAATAAATGTTATCAAAGGCAAAATAAGTTACTTTCCTACCAAACTGGATATATTTTTCGTGTTTTTATTCCATGTAACATGTTTATTCAGCTCGAAAAACATACAGTGTTTACCGATGTATTGGACAATTCAAAATAGCGGCCGACTCTCTCTTAAACACAGTAAGTTCGGGAATAGGTGTTATAAATAATAAACTAGACAAAATACTATTAAAAAAAAACACCGAATATATGTCAACCTATGTCACGGTAATATATATTGAGCGAATTTCTAACAGCATTTTGTCTAGTTTATTATTTTTCGAATCTATGTGTACAGAATACAAACCAAAATTTTAATATTTTTTTAAATATAATTTAGAGAGGGGGGGGGTTATATCTCCCTCGGAAAAACAACCAACAAAAAATGAAATTAAAAAGATTCTTGATAAACGATAGCGGAGTTTTCAATAAAATTGATTAATAAATTTATTTAGTGATTACTTTTTCTCTGAATGATTGATTTTAGAATTTTGAAGTAAAAATTAAAAAAATTAAAAATGAGTTAACGAGAGATTGTTAGCACATGGCATCTCTCGCGCCAAAAAAATATTTCGCTTTTGATTTATTAGTTAATTTTTGCAAAATTTGACAGGACGACAATAAATGTTGATAATTGATAGAATTATAATTTTAAATAACGCATGAGTGCATTGCATTTGGTATGAGAGAAAACGAAAACATAACAACAAAAAACTATCATAATTTTTTTTAATTATCAAAAACAAAAAAGTAACGCTCCCAGTTTTTAATTTTTTTGTTTTGTTTTTTTATTATTGTTTTTATGACTCCAAAAAACATCGTTAAAATAAGAACCAAAAATTTATTTAATTAACTTTGTATGAACATAATAAACGCTTTAAAATAAGTGAAACCACTAAGAACTTAGGTAGAAAAAAAAACAAAAAAAAAACATTAAACAAATAAAAATATTTTTTAAAAATATTATGGGGGGGCTATAGTCTATTTTAAAAAGCAATATCTCCTTCAAGAACGATCATAAAATGTGTTTTCAATCGATATTTATTCAATACGGGACTAGCGAATGGGGACGAGTTTTCCCGAGACGAGTTTTCCGGAGACGAGTTTTCCCGAGACGAGTTTTCCCGAGACGAGTTTTCCGGAGACGAGTTTTCCTAAATTCGTTATTTTTAAATCGGCGACGCCACAGAAATTCCTGTAGGTGGCGAGCTGTAGAAATTTATTTATATTTAAAAAAGAAAAAAAATAAAGAAAAAAAAAGTAACTATATTGTAAAAAAAAACAACAACAAAAAAAAAACAACGTAAATATGTTTGAAACAGCTGATCAAAAATTTAAAACCACTTAAAAATCTGAAAAAAACCCAAACCCTTTTTGTAAAGACAGATTTTAAACTCTTCCGGTTACTAATACTACAATTTAAAAGGTAATGGAAACAAAAAGGTACATTCCAAAAAAATTTATTTAGGCTTTTTACACATGATCAAAATTATAAGACCAGAGACAAAAATTCTATTAAATTGTACAAACTTGTATGAAAAGTGTATGAAAACATTCAACAATCAAACTTAATGACTTCAAAAATTTATTTTGGGCATGCTAGAAATAAGGGTTTCATTCAATGTGGTGCCCGAAAAACTCGTCCCGGGAAAACTCGTCTCGGGAAAACTCGTCTCCGGAAAACTCGTCTCCGGAAAACTCGTCTCCGGAAAACTCGTCCCCTTTCGCTAGGTAGGAAAACTGGTCCCTTATTGAATAAATATCGATTGAAAACACATTTTATGATCGTTCTTGAAGGAGATATTGTTTTTTAAAATAGACTATAGCCCTCCCCCCATAATATTTTTAAAAAATATTTTTACTTGTTTAATGTTTTTTTTTTTTTTTTTTTTAAATAAAATCGATTTTCTAAGTGTCCGTTTTCTACCTTACTGGCTAAGTTCTTAGTGGCTTCACTTATTTTAAAGCGTTTATTATGTTCATAAACGAGACCGCATATTTTTTTTTAATATTAATATAAAAAGAATTTACTTATATAATGCTGTTTATAAAAGGGTAAAATCGATTTTTCTACCTCGCCGACTATGTTGTTTATTAAATTTATTTGGAATCGTTTATTTGTTAAAGAAAAAAAAACACAGAAAACAAACAAAAAACATGTCGAGTGTTACGTGAGAACGAGAAATAATGTCCGGTATATCACATCTTAGGGGTCCTGTTCTACAAGTACTTTAATGGTGAATGCTCTGACAAACTACAAGCACCTGTACCCCCTCGACATGAATATCCCTGAGTGTGGAAATTATCTTCCACCATCTTTCTTTCCTTTTTCTTTCCTTCTTTTTGCTGCTCTGTTCTTCCTTCCTTTCTTCTTAACCCCTTTCCTACCCCCTTCCCTAGCTTCCCCCTTTTTTTTATGTCACCTGACTCCCTTATGCCCGTTGATTGGATGAGACGTTTTCGCGCTAAATTGACGCACGTGTGGGATATTTTGAGTTAAAATAGTCAGTTGTGAACAAGGCTTCGAGGGGACCAGAACGGTCGAACTGTCGGTCTCGGATAAAAAGGGACGCCTGGAATTTACTAAGGCGTTGTACAACTCTGTCTTGACGAGACATTAAATTCGTTGAAAAGAAGAACCTAGTTTTCTAAGACACTTGAAAACTAATTCTATTATCGAGAAAAGATAATAGATGTTTTGAACAGAATATTCGCCGCAGGGAAGTTTTCGAAGATACCAGAAAACACCAGAATATTCAGCCTCAAGAAATTTCGACCTTGCTGAAAGGACTACGAAAACGAATTTCCAGGAAAAAAAAAAGAAAAAGGGAACTTTAAACAACACAAACTCAAAAATAAAACCAACAAGGAAACGAACTTTCTAAATGTTCCTTTCGTAAAAGGGCGCCCAGAAGCTTCCAGTAAGTGATCCCCTCCTTTTTCCCCCCTTCTTCCTCCTTCTCTATCTCTCTTTCCTTCTATTTCCCTTCACTCTCTCTCCCCCGTTTTGGTTACTACTACAAGACAAGACTCTTGTAAGCCAGATGGACATTTTTGGCAGCCCATAGAGGTCATTACTTTTTCTTTAGATATCTTTGTTAATAAATTCTGTTTCTCCTATTTTTTCTCTTTTTGTTTGTAATTTTTTCCTTCAGTTTCAGAGTTAGTAGTAACGATTAATTGTTTAAGAAGAATTAACTTCCACGGGACAAAGTGGATAATAAATTTTCTTCATGACAAACCCGACAAGCAGCTAAATCTCACCACTTCACAACTGTACTTCAAGTGTAATGTGAACAGACATCTTGCTGCTCATCTCCCTTCATAATATCCATGCTACTTATGTCCCCGATAGTAGCCCCCCCCCTACTTCAAAATGGCACTGCGTCTTGTTTGGAGTGAAAATTGAATAATATAATATAATAATAATAATAATAATAATAATGTATTTTGTTTTCAAACCCAAAAGAAGAAAAACGTGTTTTCAACATTATCTTCAGCGAGGCACAGAAAACAAAGATAAGATTGTACGACTGGGGGAAAAAAAGCTACAAAAAAAGAAAAAAAGAAAAGAAAATGTATAATGCAATATATATATATATATATATATATATATATATATATATATATATATATATATATATGGTTGATATATGTTGTATAGTTAAGAGGGAAGGGCCTCACTCATGAGGGAAAGACAACAAAACACGGTAGTTAATCTCGATAAGCGACGTACATGTGTACCTTTATTGGGTCTACCATGGCAGTCTTTTTTTTCTCTCTCCTTCCTAGAGAGCTCGGGTCAAGGCTACATAACTCGGTATTGTGTTTACAGTTCCCAGCCCATCCTTATGGTATTTTTCTTGGAAGTCACCAAACATCCCCAAAACTCCCTTCCCCCCCTCCTGGTATTTTTCCCATAGTTGTTGCCCAATCCCTCTTAGGAAAGACTCCATTATTTTCGATGAGAGCCAGAAAACAGGAAGTATTTCAAAAACTAGATAGGTAGGGTGGTTCCTTGATAACACATTCATCACTTAACATTTTATTTGGTGTGTTTATTTTTCATCATTGTTATTTTTCTTCATTTTGGGGTGTTTTAAATAGATTAGGTCTATAGAGTGAATGTGGTATTGTGGTGATTGCAACTAGTTATAGGCAAAAGACCAAGTGGATAACCCCCAACATCCCTTTTCCCCCCATTACCAATTTTGGCCTCATACAACATTTCAAAAAATTTTCATATTTTATATAATTTTTCTAAAAGTTCTGTAAAAGCTGTAAAAGATATTGCATAAATAAGGAAGCCTCCTGAATGCGACGTTGACGTTCCCAGTCGACGAGCCAAGAAACTGAAGGATCTCATTATCATCAGCAGCAGGAGTTCAAACCATCATCATCATCAAGACTATCTTTTTCCATATTAATTATGCAAACCATAAACTATTTCCGTGTGAATACCATTGCCTGCTTGCTGCCTGAGACTATCCTTCTTCAAACAACAAACTCCAGCTTATTCCTGTGGTTTCCACCTCCTGCAGCCTTCCAGCAGCACTCGTCGCCTCCTGTAGCCTTCCAACAGCCCTCGTTGCCTCCTACAGCCTTCCAGCAGCACTCGTCGCCTCCTTGTAGCCTTCCAGTGCCTGCTGCAGGTTCCTACAGCCTCCCAGCACCTGCCGCACCTTACTGCAGCCTCCCAGCACCTGCCGCACCTTACTGCAGCCTTCCCATCATCCAGTGCCAGTCAACATCCAGTTACCTATTCCAGAACCCACTGATGTCCAACTCAGCAGCCCGCTGACACATGCATTCCATGATGTCGGGTTGAATCTGCTTTACTTAAACCGACCTCAGTCTCCAACCCTTTTTGAATCAACTATTTTTCACTTATTTTTTTTTCCAAAATAAAAGACGATTCATTGTTTTTAAACATAATTCAGTTTTTTTGTAATTATTTCTGTTTCAGTTGTCGTTCCTCCTTTTGCTTCTGTGTCTAATATTTTAGTTGTATGGTCGATTGGTTTTATTACCTTTTGCTCCCTCTGCAACAAGTGATGACCCCGACACGATCCTAAACACATGCAAAAAAAAAAAAGCAGTCGGAAGATAACGAAAAAGCCTACATCATTCTTGGACGCAGGTCACAGCTATCTAAAGAAGATAACATTTCACTCAGACAACAACCAAAGACGATCAAATATTTCATATGAGATGTAAAAAGTTAAGCTCTGCAAACATCAACAACATCCTTCAAGGCTCGACAACTTTCTCTGACAACTGATTCAACAAACAAGCCTTCACCGACATTAATCACGGACATTAATCACGGACATTCATCACAGACATTCATCACGGACATTCATCACGGACATTCATCACGGACATTCATCACGGACATTCATCACGGACATTCATCACAGACATTCATCACGGACATTCATCACGGACATTCATCACGGACATTCATCACGGACATTCATCACGGACATTCATCACAGACATTCATCACAGACATTCATCACGGACATTCATCACGGACATTCATCACAGACATTCATCACAGACATTCATCACAGACATTCATCACGGACATTCATCACGGACATTCATCACGGACATTCATCACGGACATTCATCACGGACATTCATCACAGACATTCATCACGGACATTCATCACGGACATTCATCACGGACATTCATCACGGACATTCATCACAGACATTCATCACAGACATTCATCACAGACATTCATCACGGACATTCATCACGGACATTCATCACGGACATTCATCACGGACATTCATCACGGACATTCATCACGGACATTCATCACAGACATTCATCACAGACATTCATCACAGACATTCATCACGGACATTCATCACGGACATTCATCACGGACATTCATCACAGACATTCATCACGGACATTCATCACGGACATTCATCACGGACATTCATCACAGACATTAATCACGGACATTCATCACGGACATTCATCACAGACATTCATCACAGACATTCATCACAGACATTCATCACGGACATTCATCACGGACATTCATCACGGACATTCATCACAGACATTCATCACGGACATTCATCACGGACATTCATCACAGACATTCATCACAGACATTCATCACGGACATTCATCACGGACATTCATCACGGACATTCATCACAGACATTCATCACGGACATTCATCACGGACATTCATCACAGACATTCATCACAGACATTCATCACGGACATTCATCACGGACATTCATCACAGACATTCATCACAGACATTCATCACGGACATTCATCACGGACATTCATCACGGACATTCATCACGGACATTCATCACGGACATTCATCACGGACATTCATCACGGACATTCATCACGGACATTCATCACAGACATTCATCACAGACATTCATCACGGACATTCATCACGGACATTCATCACAGACATTCATCACGGACATTCATCACGGACATTCATCACAGACATTCATCACGGACATTCATCACGGACATTCATCACGGACATTCATCACGGACATTCATCACAGACATTCATCACAGACATTCATCACAGACATTCATCACGGACATTCATCACGGACATTCATCACGGACATTCATCACGGACATTCATCACGGACATTCATCACGGACATTCATCACAGACATTCATCACAGACATTCATCACAGACATTCATCACGGACATTCATCACGGACATTCATCACGGACATTCATCACAGACATTCATCACGGACATTCATCACGGACATTCATCACGGACATTCATCACAGACATTAATCACGGACATTCATCACGGACATTCATCACAGACATTCATCACAGACATTCATCACAGACATTCATCACAGACATTCATCACGGACATTCATCACGGACATTCATCACGGACATTCATCACAGACATTCATCACGGACATTCATCACGGACATTCATCACGGACATTCATCACGGACATTCATCACGGACATTCATCACAGACATTCATCACAGACATTCATCACGGACATTCATCACAGACATTCATCACAGACATTCATCACGGACATTCATCACGGACATTCATCACGGACATTCATCACGGACATTCATCACAGACATTCATCAAGCACATAAAGTCCACAGACATCACCACCGACAACTATGGCCGGGTCACATCAGTTCCAAATGAGTCAAGCTGCGATATGCTAAAAACTCAACAACTGGTCATTCGATTACACAATCAACACAACTCGAACGGTGCATACCAACACCAGTACGTGGTATTACAGACTCACTTGCAGACTCTGCGCAACCAACTTTGACATAATTTACAACCAATCTTAACAATTATCTCCACAACAACAATCAACGTGCAAACCCACTTCCACTCACTCAGCACTTTCAACCTTATCACTTAGACTTGCAGACTAATAACATGCAGACCCACTTGCATTCACTCAAATAGCGTGTCATCTTCACAGTTGCAAGACTATAAAAAAATATTGGTATTGCAGTGAACCATGCTGGTCTTCATTTCTTTTAAAATTTTTATTTTTTTCTCACTTTAAGCAGGTTTATCAGAGATATGTACGCCAAGGAGGCACAATTGCAATTAGTTCATCAAAGCACATTCCATTAAAATACTTGTAAAACGAGCAAAGAGATGCAACATTGCGACGATGGGACAGGGGTTGGAGCTTAGTTGACAAAGTGGGACCTATTAGATTGGAGACTCTGTTTTTTGCACCCTATCCAAGAGGGAGAGACTAGTGGATGCACCAGCCCCGATGTTGCAACAATATGCCATGCATGGATGTGGCTTTGTAGATGTGAGTAGTATTCTAGCACGATAGAGGGAGCCCACCTTTCTTGCAGCAGCCTTTGCAATGTCCTCAATGTATTTATTCATATTGTCTGTGAATGTTTAGCCGAGAAGTTTGAAAGAAGAATTCTCAGGTAAGGGAGTTATTTGTCATGGATATCAGGGGTTGGAGAGGCTTCTTGTAACTGTTAAAAGATAGCAGCCAGCATTAAATATCACCATCGATTTACGGCCACATTCAACTACGGTCTTGAGGTCAGTTTCTAAAGATTCTAGCATCTCTTTGGAGATCATTTTCTAGTGATTCTGGAATTGTCTTGGATTTGTGAACATCTGTTCTTCCCTCATGTTGTATCATCACCCATCTCGGACACAATATTATTGAATATCAAGAATAATAGTGGTCCAAGGATCGACCCTGAAGCACTGCCACATTAATGTTATGGTGCTTGGATGTACGTCCATCAATGACAACCTGTATGGTCCTATTGTCTAAGAAGGATTCAATTATTTTTAGTATTCGTCCGGCTATACCGTATGATTTTAATTTCCTTAGCAGCCCTTTATGCCAAACTTTGTCAAAGGCCTTGGATATATCACCTGTCTTATCTAGTACATGATATATACATTCAGAGAAGACATTAAAATAGCTGCAGTAGAACGATAGTGCCTAAATCCATACTGTTCATCAGAGAGCAGATTAGCTTTTGCAAGAAGGTGGTGGGCGCGTGCTTCATTAATTTTTAGCGGAGATGGGGTGGATAGAGTGATAATTGAGAGAGTCAGTCCTTTCACCAGAATTCTTGTACATTGTTATCACAGAGGCCATTTTCCAGCTATTAGGGAAGCAAGATTCAGCAAGGTTGTTGTTGTAGAGTTTGGAAAGTATGAGGGCTAGCTCAGCTGAGCATTTCTTAATGAGTATAGCAGGCATGAGATCATAACTTGGAGGTGTCTCAGTTTTTTAGGAAATCGTGGACATGAGAAGGACATGACATCAAGTGTGGCTTCCATCTGCATCGCGAAATTTGTGAAGGAATTGTTTGTTGGCTCTAAGATAGCGTTGGAGGCGAATCGCTGGGCAAACAGTTCTGTCTTCTTGATTGTCGTGCATGCAACCTTCTGGTTGCTGAGGAAATTACTCATTGTCCTTTATTCACTACACTATTATAAATTTTCCAGAAATCACGATTTCCTATCTTCTGCGATTCTATGCATTCCTGGTTATTTCAGTGTGTCTTTTGGCTGTGTTGTTTTTTGTTTTTTACAAGGTGGCCACCACTTATCAAGGCCCGGAAGCCACTTGGGGATAAGGGTTATTGCATGTACAGTACGTTAGTGTTGAGATTTGATAAAGTGTCTTACTTAAGGGGGCGGTTCATCAGGAATTTGTTTATGTTGGACTTGAAGACATCCAGGTTGTAGTCAGGTGGGAAACAGGCAAACAGAACAGAGTTCCACAGGCGTGCACTTCTAAGAAAGAAGCTTTGTTCATAGAATCTACGTTTTGGTTTTGGCACAGATAAAGAGTGGAGAAAATTTTTGACAGTGGTTTCAGCTAGACGGATGCTCCTTGTGAAAGATTGGCGAGGGGGACCAGAGATTGGAGCTCAGACGAGCACTTGCCATGGAAGTAACGATAAAACAAAGACAGGCTTGCAACGTCTTTCCTGTGGGAGAGAGGTTGCAGAAAAGAGAAAAGGCCATCCCCCAAGCCACAAAGCCTATTTTGTAATCTGTCAAGGCAGGATAGGCTGTTTTTAGCAGCTCCTGCCCAGACATGGCAACAGTACTCCATCCTTGGACGTACTTGGCTTTTATATAGAGAATTGCATCAGGAATTGGTTATTTCTTTCTTACAATGATTTTTAGCATCTATAAATTTTTGCCAATTTGTATTTGACTTATGACATACAAACCGGCGGAATGCATGTTGTCTTTGTGCAATGACAGCTGCAAAATCTGTAGTGAACCAGGGGGGGGGGCTTGCTATAATGCTTCCGTGCAGGAACATGTGCTTCAATGCCCACTTTCCAGCATTCAGTTGACTCATTGGCACACTGTTCAGCATGGATATTTTCTCTGATATTTTCTCTGATGGCTTTCCAATCAGCTTTTTTGTAGTACCTTGTCGTCGGTTTTAGCAATGACTCTTCACCTTGGCGTTGGGATTTGAGTGCAATGTCTACTGATACCACTAGATGGTCTGCATTTCTGAGTGGACTATCGGCTTTAGTTACACAATCCTCAGGTACTGTGGTAAGGAATAGGTCTAGAAGTGAAGCTTGCTGGTGATCACAATCTGGGAGGCTGGTTGGGAACATGATTGTCTGAGTGAACATGATTGTCTGAGTGAAAATGATTGTCTGAGTGAGGAGATGGGCGGTAGAGAAACTGTAAGTAGAGCGTACAGATGCATCTGAGAAACCAATCCAATTTTTATGGTGGACATCAAAGTCACCAAACATGGATTTGAGCGTTGAGCGTTTGACAAAACCAAAATGTAGATTGCATGAACAAAGCTTCTTTCTTAGAACTGCACACTTGTGGAACTGTCTTTTGTTTGCCTGCTTTCCAGCTGACTACTATATGGCTGTCTTCAAGTCCAATGTAAACAAGTGATTGTTTTTATGTACTCGGTCACATGATTGAGAGCTGGTTTGTGATTGGACGAGCCAGGGAGAGGTTGATTTAAATCTCGAGCTGTGAGATTTTGCCCCTGCCTGATATTGTAGCAAGTTTTGACTGCTACACCTCCTTCTCCTAACAGGTCCATCACTCCGAGAGAGGTAACCATGTACCTGGTTTCTACACCAGAAATTTCTGAACCCCCGCATGGATGAACATATTGAGTTTCTTACTTAAATAAAATTTTGCTCTATTCTAAAAAAGAAGTGTAGAATTGGAGATAGAATTTTCCCTTCTAACATTATTAAGGTGTGTGTGTGGGGGGGGGGGGGAGAACTATATTATATTGAAAATTGTGATAAAGTAAAAGTTGCCTAATGATCATTCACGTCAATGCATTTATGTAATTATTTGGAAAACCTGCTGAGTTATGGTGAAGAAATGATATCATTTCACTTAAAATGATGCTGTCAGTAGTCGGGAGGGAAAGAACACAGTAATGTGGAATTTTGTAGTGAAGCAAGGGTTGCCTAATCAATAAGCGTCTCAACATATTTGTTTATTTGTTTGTAAAACCTGCTGAGTAATCTTCCAAAATATTTTGGTGTCGACAGTGGGAGAAAAAAATGAAACACTGTAATGTGGAATTTGATAATGAAGCAAGGGTTGTCTAATCACTTAACTGTGTCAATGTATTTATGTATTAATTTTAAAATCCTGCTGAGACATTTTGCAAAAATGAGATAATTTTTCCCACAATTATAGTGTCGATAGTGAGAAAGGAAGAAACACAGTAATGTTGAAATTTATGGTGAAGCAAACGTTGCCTAATCATTAACTAAAACAATGTATTTATGTATTAATTTGGAAATTCTAATGATTCATCTAAAAATGATTTTAATTTTCTTAAAATTATGGTAGTCTTGGTAGGAAGAGAACTAATTTAACATGTGTGGTGTCGAAAGTAGATTAAATTGTTCCATATATTATACATTACCTGTCCGAGGGTAGGTAAATTTATGTTAAATATGTGTTGTACATTACCCGTCCTCACAAAGGTAAAATTATTTCATATACATGCTGTAAATTACCTATCCTAGGGAAGATACAATTATTTCATACGTGTAATACCCGTCCTAGGGTAGGCAAAATATTCTTTTGCTCGAAATAGCAAATGATACATAGACATGAAAAATTCCTCTCTTCTAAGAATAACAAATATATTCAAAATCAAATTCAATTTTCTCATTGTTTATACCCGGTAGTCCTGTATCTATTAATAAAATCAACCTGTTTTTAGATAAATGTATTAATGTGGTGTTCTTTTGAGCGTACTATTTATTTATATATGTTTTACAAACGAGCAGAGCGGTATCGTCAGTTTTAAATTCAAATTATAGGTCTCTTTGTTTGAATTTGTGTTTGCTACAAGAAAAACCGCCCCCTCTTGTAAGTAAGAAAAACTTTAGATAAGTGAAAATGAGATTAGGATAGACCGAGATTTGAACTTGTAAGCATTGTTCAGTTTCACATAAAATAGTTTAGATATGTTGTTGTAAAAGGAATTTTGATTGTTCAATTCTTTTTATGAAAACTGAATTAAAATAAGGTCAGCTAGAGAATAATGAACAATGAAATTTAAAATATGTTGAAAAACAGGTTAGGAAAAAACAAGAGTGAGTATTTTTTATCTGCAGAAATGGGTGGAAACATGTGCCGAACCATGCACGTTTAGGCCATGTGGGTCGATCATGTTGACAGGCACACATGACATCATGGCAGCTATAGGAGCTAGTTCAGTCGAAGAAGAGGGAAGTTGGGGCAGTCGGGCAGAGAGAGCAGTCAGCAAAGGCAGTCAGAAGAGGGTCCCTTTAGTAGCGAAGGGAAAACCTTTAATCATGTAGTCGACTTTGAATTCTTGGACGTAATCATCATTTTGATTGGTCAAATGGAATAAAAGAACATCTCATATTTTGTAACTGTCGTCTTTCTACAACAAAGGTAATGTGTAATCATTTTAAATGAACTTTGAATAATGCATCTTAAGTAATGTGTCCCCCTCTCTATCATAAGTAATGGTTGCCCCCTCCTGTGTTAAAAGAACTGATCACCCTCTCTCAGTCGTCTAATCTATGTTAAGAATCTACAGAACTGCATAATTGTGTCTCTCACAAATATTTCTCCTCTCTCTAACTCCCCTCATCAATATGTTTGCCGTCGTCTCTCACCAATATGAATGTCCTCTATGCAACAGTGTTGAATAGTCGGTTAATATCAGAGACACCTAATACAGAAAGATGATAATGATTTTTTTTTGTTTTTTACAAAGGAATCACCACTTATCAAGGCCCAGAGGCCACTCGATGATAAGGGTTAAGGGGTGTACATTGGTCAAAAGGACATCTTATCCTGCCTTGACAGAGTTCAGAATAGACTTCGTAGTCTAGAGGAAGATGCCCTTTTCTCTTCCCTGCAACCTCTTTCACAGAAGAGACATTGCGAGCCAGTTTCTGATTTATTGTTATTTTCATGGCAAGTGCTCGTCTGAGCTCCAATCTATGGACCCATCCCTCATCAGACATTCATGAGAAACACTCGTCTAGCTGAAACAACAATCAATAAGTTTCCCACACTCTTTATCTGTGCCTAAACCTAAATGTAGATTCCATGAATAAAGTTTCTTTCTTAGAACCGCACGCCTGTGGAACCCTTATCCTCGAGTGGCCTTGATACGTACTGATTCCTTTGTAAAAAAAAAAAGGTTATATTCGACACGGAATAAGTAACTGTACTTTTTTGTCCTTTAAGCAACTCTAGAAAGAAGGGGCTGCTGAAGAGACGATAATATCTCGATACAATTTTATCCATAAATGATAAATGCTTACCCGGTCTTTCTTTTCCTGACTGATGACATATTCGTAATATTTTTTTTCAATTCAATTTTTTTTTTTATTCAATTTTCACCCCAAACAAGGCAGAGTGACATTTTGAAGTAGGGGCTACTATCGGGGACATCAGTTGCAGGGATATTATGAAGGGAGATGAGCAGCAAGATGTCTGTTCACATTACACTTGAACTTCTGCATGTCAGTACAGTTGGGAAAACAGAATCCTGGAAGAGAGTTCTAAAATCTAGCAGTTCTGGGAAAGAAACTATTGGAGTAGAAGGCTTTCTTACACCTAGGGATCTCTACTGTGTAGAGGTGGGATTTAGCTGCTTGTCAGAGGTAATTACATCGAGGGGGTACAAGTGCTTGTAGTTCGTCAGAGAATTCACCATTAAAATACTTGTAGAACAGACAGAGGCTGAAGCCTAGATGACAGTTCGGGATCTATCAGATTGGCGACTCTCTTGTGAACCCTATCCGAGAGAGAGAGAGAGAGAGAGAGAGAGAGAGAGAGAGAGAGAGAGAGAGAGAGAGAGAGACTAGTAGCAGATGCACCAGCCTAAATGTGAAAACAATACTCCATGCATGGGCAAATGGTGGTAAAGGTAAGGATACTGTCAGATATAAGTAGTTTTCCAGCATGGCAGAGAGAGCCCATCTTCTTCACAGCGGCCTTAGCAATGTATCTGTTTGAACTTATGTTCCCAGTAAACGTTAGGCTGAGAAGTTTAAAAGAAGTACTTTCAGGTCATGTGTTTTTGGCCATTGCTATTGCTATTGCTGGTCGAGAAGGAAACAAGTAATATGAACGACCAGGGCACCATATTCAAAACAAACAATAATGGTGATAAGCTGTTCTCCATGAAAAATCCCTCTCTTCGCATGAACTTCCCCAAGATCTTCTCCATTGTTTCATGCTTCTTTCAAGCAATTTCGCACATTCATCGCTATTCCAAATATTTCCATAAAAGAGTAATTGAGGATGGACAGAAATCAGAAACTCATCCTCATCCTCATCTTCACCAAACAACATTCTTAGATCAGTTGTAAACATTTATGCAGATGACATGACAATTTACTACAAAGGCCAGCCATGACCAACATTTTTCTGATTTTCTTATCTTGAGAATATGGACAATGGAGAAAAAGGTGGCTGGTTAATCAGATACCCTCCTTTCCAGACCAGCCAAGTGAGCATAAGTAAACCTAATTTGCTCAGTGTATGAGAGAAATAAAGAAATTGGGAATAGGGGAATCACGTTCAGTGTTCTAGGCAGGAAGCAAGGTGCAAAAAACGTTCTTTCTTGAATTAGTTTAAATAAAAGAAAAGATCTAACTTCGCTCAAACGATCGTTATAGTGGCAGCGTCGTTAGGGTTAAGGTAGCACATTCGAGTCGAGATATCAGATATATTTTTTTTTCGATTTTTAAAGTTTTAATATTAAAACAGTGATTATTTATGCCATTTTTATGTTCGTTTTTTTTTTTTTAATTTTTCCATCACATTTGCTGTTTTTTGTTTTTGTTTTTCCGTTTTTTTAAAGAAGTTTTAACATTTAAACATTTTTTTTCGTTCACTTATTCTTTATTTTGAATCACGTTCCCCGGCTTTTTTTTTTTTGTTTTTCGATTTAAAAAAAAAAGTTATAATATTTAAACAGGTTATTACGTTCGCTTATTCTTTATTTTCCATTTTGTTTAGATTTAACCCCCCCCCCACCACCACCACACGCACACACATACTTCACCACACCCAGGCAATATATATATCATTTTATTATATATATTATATTTATATTATTTTATTATATATATTATATTTATATTATTTTATTATATATATCATTTGATATTATTTATTGTATATATTATATTAATATTATATCAATGTAATTATTATATTATATTTTATTATATATATCATATTTATATTATTCATTATATATATTATATTTATATTATTTATTATATATATTATATTTATATTATTTTATTGTATATATTATATTTATATTATTTTATTGTATATTATATATTATTTTATTATATATATATTATATTTACATTATTTTATTATGTATATTATATTTATATTATTTTATTATATATATTATATATATATTATTTTATCATATATATTATAATTATATTATTTTATTGTATATATTATATTTATATTATTTTATTGTATCTATTATATTTATATTATTTATTATATATATTATATTTATATATATTATTGTATTATATATATTATATTTATATTATTTTATTGTATCTATTATATTTATATTATTTATTATATATATTATATTTATATATATTATTGTATTATATATATTATATTTATATTATTTTATATATTATATTTATATTATTTTTTTATGTATTCATATATTCATATTATTTTATCGTATATATTATATTTACATTATTTTATTATATATATTATATATATTATTTTATTATATATATTATATTTATATCATTTATTATATATATTATATTATATTATTTTTTGTATATATTATATTTATATTATATCATTGTAATTATTATATTATATTTTATTATATATATTATATTTATATTATATATTATATATAGATTATATATATTATTTTAATATATATATATATTTATATATATAATATTTATATTATTTTATTGTATCTATTATATATATTATTTTATAATATATATGATATTATTTTATTGTATATATTATATTTATATTATATCATTGTAAATATTATATTATATTTCATTATATATATTATATTTATATTATTTATTATATATATTATATTTTTTATTATTTTATTATATATATATTTATATTATTTTATTGCATATATTATATTTATATTATATCATTGTAATTATTATATTTTTATAATTTTATTATATATATCATATTTATGTTATTTTATTGTATATATTAGATTTATATTATTTATTATATATATTATATTTATATTATTTATTATATATATTATATTTATATTATTTATTATATATATTATATTTTTGTTATTTTAATGTATATACTATATTTATATTATTGATTGTATATATTATATTTATATTATTTATTATATATATTATATTTATATTATTTATTATATATATTATATTTATATTATTTACTATATATATTATATTTATATTATTTATTATATATACTATATTTATATTATTTATTATATATATTATATTTATATTATTTATTATATATATTTATATTATTTATTATATATATTATATTAATATTATTTATTATATATATTATATTTATATTATTTATTATATATATATTATATTCATATTATTTATTATATATATTATATTTATCTTATATATTATATATATTATATTTATATTTTTGATTATATATATTATATTTATATTATTTATTATATATACTATATTTATATTATTTATTATATATATTATATTTATATTATTTATTATATATATTATATTTATATTATTTATTATATATATTATATTTTTGTTATTTTAATGTATATACTATATTTATATTATTTATTATATATATTATATTTATATTATTTATAATATATATTATATTTATATTATTTATTATATATACTATATTTATATTATTTATTATATATATTATATTTATATTATTTATTATATATATTATATTTTTGTTATTTTAATGTATATACTATATTTATATTATTTATTGTATATATTATATTTATATTATTTATTATATATATTATATTCATATTATTTATTATATATATTGTATTTATATTATTTATTATATATACTATATTTATATTATTTATTATATATATTATATTTATATTATTTATTATATATATTATATTATATTATTTATTATATATACTATATTTATATTATTTATTATATATACTATATTTATATTATTTATTATATATACTATATTTATATAATTTATTATATATACTATATTTATATTATTTATTATATATACTATATTTATATTATTTATTATATATATTATATTTATATTATTTATTATATATATTATATTTATATTATTTATTATATATATTATATTTATATTATTTATTATATATATTATATTTATATTATTTATTATATATATTATATTTATATTATTTATTATATATATTATATTTATATTATTTATTTTATATATTATATTTATATTATTTATTATATATACTATATTTATATTATTTATTATATATATTATATTTATATTATTTATTATATATATTATATTTTTGTTATTTTAATGTATATACTATATTTATATTATTTATTGTATATATTATATTTATATTATTTATTATATATATTATATTCATATTATTTATTATATATATTGTATTTATATTATTTATTATATATACTATATTTATATTATTTATTATATATATTATATTTATATTATTTATTATATATATTATATTTATATTATTTATTATATATACTATATTTATATTATTTATTATATATACTATATTTATATTATTTATTATATATACTATATTTATATTATTTATTATATATACTATATTTATATTATTTATTATATATACTATATTTATATTATTTATTATATATATTATATTTATATTATTTATTATATATATTATATTTATATTATTTATTATATATATTATATTTATATTATTTATTATATATATTATATTTATATTATTTATTATATATATTATATTTATATTATTTATTATATATATTATATTTATATTATTTATTATATATATTATATTTATATTATTTATTATATATATTATATTTATATTATTTATTTTATATATTATATTTATATTATTTATTATATATACTATATTTATATTATTTATTATATATATTAAATTTATATTATTTATTATATATATTATATTCATATTATTTATTATATATATTATATTTATATTATTTATTATATATATTAGATTTTTGTTATTTTAATGTATATACTATATTTATATTATTTATTGTATATATCATATTTTACTAGCAATTCAGCCTGGCTTTACTCAGGCCCTATGTTCTGTTCATAACTTTATGTGCATATATATATATATATATATATATATATATATATATATATATATATATATATATATATAAACAGTTTTACACGTGCCCAAGTAACCTACATCTAAAATTTCAAGTTTTAGACCCAAAATTGGCGGAGGAGTTAGGTAGAGTCTACAAAGCTGAACTCTTTCAACTTTGACTTCTTGCCAGCCAAATTTTTGCCCCACAACTGCCTGCTGCATGTCTTATTACTTTTTATATAAAATTTTAAATGTTTAGACCCAAGATTGGTTGAGTAGTTTGCTAGAGGTCGCAAAATGGAGTACTGTTGCTACATCTGGATAGGAGCTGCTCAGTATGCCCCATCCAACCTTGATGGAGTTCAAAAGTCTTGAAACCTAGTAGGTGATGCCCTTTTCTCTTTCCTTCTCTTTCGTACAGAAGAGACATTGTTCGTCTCTACTCTCATTATTTTTATGGCAAGTGCTCGTCTGAACGCCAATCTATGTTCCCCCTTGCCAAACTTTCACAAAAAACACTTAACTAGTTACAACCACTATAAACGATTTCTCCCACTCTCTATCTGTGCCTAAATCTAATCACAGATTCCATGAACAAAGTTTCTTTCCACTCGCCTAAATATATCAATGAATTAATTCTGAAATCTATTTAAATAAAGGGCAAAATGTGTGTATGTGTGTCTCACAGAAACTTTTGACAAAGGCGACAGAACCTGATCAAAATGATATCATTTTAAACCTCGATCCTTCGGATGCCAAATAAAAAAAAAATTGGCCAAAAACATTAATTCCTTCACCCTAAACTGGGCAGTTTTTTACAAGGAGGGGTCGTTTTTTTTGTATCACCATTTTTGCAAGTTATCATATCAGTTGGCAATCCAACTTGCAAAAATGGTGACATAAAAAACGACCCCTCCTTGTTTTTACAACTGTCCAGTTTAGGGTGAAGGAATTAATGTTTTGGGCCAATTTTTTGATATTTGTCCTCCGAAGGGTCGAACTTTAAAATGCTTAATTTGCTTCACTTAATTTGAACGTTCCGGTCACATCATGCAGCATCGACTAAGACGTCAGATTTTCTTTCACTTTCTTTTCTGCCTTCGCGTCACGGGTTCAAGCCTGCCTGCCTATTAGCACTTTTTTTAACACCTCTCTTCACCCTGGCTGCGTACTGTTGTTTTGATTCCCCTCCTTCCTGCTACTACCATTTTTTTTAATACCTCTCTTCACCTGGGGTTCCTTTTTATTGGCGTCCTTCCATCTAGATAGACGATGGAGAATCGCGCCTAAAGGTTGTCATGAGTGGTGGCAACTGTTGCTGTGACTGAGCAGACTGATGCGACCGCTGTACACTTATTAACCCTTGTCCTCAAGCGGCCTCTGGGTCTTGATAAGTGGTGACTCCTTTGTAAAAAAAAAAAAAAAAAATTAAGAATCCAAATGCACACACACATAACATCTATTGTTTTATTTATACAGGTAAAATTTTCCAAAGAGATTTGCTTATTATTATTAGCGTTAAATGTATTCTGGCAATTGTTGTTGTTGTTGGCATCCTTCTGTCTAAATAGACGATGGAGAATCGCGCTTGAAGATTGTCATCATTGGTGGCAACTGTTGCTGTGACTGAGCAGACCGATGCAGAAGCGGCAGATTCTGTTGCATTTCTCGCAAGGATACCCTCTGTTATGTTCTGCCGATGCTGCTGCTGCTGTCCTTTTGCGCCTGCCTCTCTTCTCCTCACACTGTTCAACTCTTCTCTCCTCGTTCAGCCAGACACATTTCTTGACTTTGACCCTCCAGGAATCACGGTCTGCTGCATAGGATTCAAGGTCAAAATGTTGCCGGATTTTAAGTCCCTTTTGTACACATCCTTAAATCTGAGGAGTGGTCTACTGGTTGGTCTGCTGCCAACTGAGAGCTCGCCATACAGGATGTCTTTAGGGATTCAGCCATCCTGCATGTAAACGATGCACCCTAGCCATCTTGAGCCATGACATATGTTTTTTTGAGGCTTATTGTCAGACCAAACTCATTGCAAGCATGGGCGAGGTGCTCAATGAGTTGCTGGAGGGCTTCCTCAGAATGGGCGACTAATGCTGTTTCATCTGATGAGGGTCATGCAGACTTTAGTTTTGGCATGTAGACAGGCCAGGCTGAAAAGGCTTCCATCTCCTCTTGTGCGAATATAGACGCCAACTTCAGTTTCCTGAAAAGCGTATAGTGGCAGAAGTAAGAAAATATGTCAAAAAAGTTGGAGCAAGAACACAACCCTGCTTTAACAACACTGAGGATGGGAAAAGATTCTGAATTTGACACTTCATGTCTTCATGAAAAGATGTTATCATTCTCAGAAGTTTAGGGGGGGCATCCTATTTTTGTAGTAGCACAAAGAGGCCGTTCTTGCGAACGAGGTCAAATACCTTTGTGAGATCAATAAAAGCGAGGTACAGTGGTTTCCTCTGCTCTCAACGCTTCTCCTCAAGTTGTCATAAGGAGAATACCATATCAATGGTTGACTTTTCTGCTCTAAAACCACATTGCACCTCTGGGTAAACTCTCTCTGCAAGTGACTGGAATCTTTTTAATACAACACGAGTGAAGACCTTTTCGACAATGCTGAGAAGAGAGATACCATGGTCTTTATTACAATCATCGCGATCACCTTTATTTACAAAAAGCGTTGTAATGTTGGTGTCACACATATCTTGCACAACCGAATCCTCTTGCCAGCACTGGAGCAGAAGTTGATAGAAATGATCAAGGAGAAATATATTTTTGTCAGCCTTGATGATTTCAGGTGGAATGCCAGCACCACCTGGAGCTTTATCACTAGCAAGGGTGTCAATGGCTTCAGTGAGTTCGTCAAGGGAAGGGGGATTATCAATCAATGGCTGACAAGGGTGCGATGCCTTTAATTGCTGCGTTAGTGACGGTATTCTCATGTGAGTATAGCTGCTTACAGTATTCAGCTCATCTCTCCATCTGCTTTCCGCAGTTCGTGATCATGTTGCGTGATTCCGACTTCAGTGGTGCAGTCTTAACTATTCTTGGGCCGAAGGCCACCTTCAGTCCCACATGAACGTTTCCTCAACAGAAAGTTGGATGCTGCTACATAGGTTCAGCCAGTATTCGTTGGTGCAGCGTCTGGCGTCACTTTTGGCCTTCCTGGATGCAACGAGTGTCTTCTTGGAAGTGTCTCCTTTATACTCAAGCAGCGCAACCCATTTAGCTGAGATAAACTGGTTCTAGTTGAGTGATCCCTGCTTCAAACCAGTCTGGATTCTTTTTCTCCTGCTTACCAAAGGTGTCCATAGCAGAGTTGTAGATGGCCTCATGAATGTGCCCCCATCTCTCATCTGCTGTATTAGTTGGACAGTCTTTTAAGGCTTCCTGGAGTGAGTCTGCAAAGCATGCGCATGCATTGGGAAAGGAGGTGAAGGCTATATTTATGCAAGGTCATCCTTTTTGCTTGGTGTTTTTGTAGATTTTCTTAGGTTTGATAGAGACTTTAGCTGCAACTAGCGTGTGGAAGCTGCAAGCATTTTCGACACAATTCAGCGAGTTTCTTCTGGTAATGATGAGATCCACTTGGTGCCAATGAGAGAGACAGAGAGAGAGAGAGAGAGGACGGGAGAAAGAGAGGGAGTTAGAGAAGAAGAGAGAGGGAGAGACACTCTGCGATATGCTTTGTTTGGAAGAATGTGTTTGTGATACATAAGTCATTGGATGTACACATTGAGTCTTTGTCGATTTTTGTTCCTCTTGCTGATGCCAAAATGACCGATGCAATGAGGCCAGGAGTCACGGTCGGCTCCGATACAAGCATTGAAATCACTGAGGAAGTATAGTTTATCTGAGGCAGGAATTGTCTTTATGGTGCTCTCCGGCTCCTCATAGAACTCGTCCTTACACCTCAGCACTAGAGTTGAGAGTGGGAGCGTAGATACTCAGGATATTCACTCGGCCTGATTTGCTGGAGAGACACATAGGGAGGATTCTTGGTGTGCCTTTCGATAGAAGTTTAACTGCGGACAGTTGGCTGTTCTTCACTGCGAGTCTAACACTGTGTAGGTGTGGCTCCTTTGGTTCCTTGCCTTGCCAGAAAAAAGTGTAATCCTGTTCTCTGATGCTGCCAGTCTGCAAATCTTGTCTCCTGCAGGGCTGCAATATCAATGTTGAGCCTCTTTAACTCGCGGTTTATGATAGCTGTCTTTCTTGATTCATCAATATGCTGGAGATCATTTGAAAGTCCTAACATTCCAAATTGCCAGTCTCAGCACTGACGGCTTTGAAAATTTTAAAGATTTAGTTTTGGCAGATGCACAGTTTCTGATCTGCTTTTCTGATTTTGTCCTAGCTTCAGTCACCCAATGAAGCAAACAGACCATGGCAAGTCAGCATCTAATTGACCGGGGGCTGCTCGGCGGCGGCTGACTAGTCGGGATTTTGGTGATTCCTCCCACCATCAGAGACAACCCGTAGCGTCCAAGCTAATGCCAATATGCTTATAACTTGTAACTGTTGTTTCTGTTGCTGGAGCAGCGACAATGAAGTGTCCTCTCCAGGACGTGAACCTGGGCAAAGTGCTTCCTACTGTTATTTTAACTCCCCCCATACCTCTCCACACCCAGGCAACGCCAAGTACCCCTGCTAGTTTAATATATAAAAAGCAAAATGTGTTTGTATGTTGCCAAAAACTATTGACACACATGACTGATCCTCACAAGACCAGTATCATTTTAAAGCTCAATCTCTCGGACGACAAATATCAAAAAATTGGCTAAAGGAACAGCGAGGATACTAAAAAGAGCTCTCGGTTGGTTTTAATGAAAACCAGGGCAATGTTGACAGTTGGTTTGGCTGCCCCATACCTAGCGTTACAATATTCAAAGGAAGAAAACTAAAAAAAAAAAAAGAATAGTAAGGGAGAGAACTTGAATGCCTACCAGACACTGTCCTCGAGTGTCTAAAGTCTCTCTGTACAAGGGTTTGTCAGAACAACCTGGCATGAGGATACTTTTTCAATACAAGTAAATCCTGACCAAATATTCAAAATCACATAGTATTCGCTGCCCAAATAAGATCTCCTAACTATGGCTAACTTACAGTAGTTTTTCCGACGAATGGTGCACCTTCTCCAAGTGATATTACCTCAAGTAACTGCATGAAGCTGGATACTCCACCAGACTAGATAAATTCTTGTCCTGGAATCCAGTAAGACCAAGAGACCAAAATGAAAGATATACTACAACGTATAAAAATGGTTAATTGGGGAGAGGAAAATTATGTTCTCAATTTCTTTACTAACTCAGTGTTTGAGATATAAAGAACTTAAGTGGAACATTCCAATATCTATGTATTTCATATAGAGTTCAGGTGTTAGCCCCAGGTTGTGGGTCCCTTGATTTCTGAGAACTTCTAATAAAGTAAAATAAAACAAAAAGACAAAAATATTAATATAAATGTATAATTTTTGGAGAAGAGCTTATAGAAACCAAGAAAAGATTGCCTCTAACCCTTTATGACTAAAAGGAACAGCTTGTCAAATTACAGCATTGTGACGTCATCATAATAAACATTTTTGGAATTTTGAATGCCAGAAAACCTTAATTTAATGTACATATGTGTAAGTGCATCCACTGGACCATCTGTAAACAATAAAACATCCAATGTAGCAGCAAATCCTGGGAACATCAACCTGAAAGAACAGTTGGAAATGACTTATATACCGGACATTACGACCATGTAATCCCTACAGCCACCTACCTTGAAAATGCTGCTGTCAAACCTGACATAGTTATATGGAATAAGTCAGAGAAAGTTGCAACCTTGGTTGAAGTGAGTGTTCCTAATGATGGCGGTCTGAACAGAGCTGAAAGGGAGAAACAGACCAAATATCAAGGTTTCATGTATGATATGAAAAGAAATTGGAATCTTAGGGAGATATCAATCATACCAGTTATTATAGGTGCCACAGGGCTTATGAAGAAAAACCTGAAGTCCTACCTGACTAATATTCCTGGTGAACCAAGTGCAAAAGAGATCCAGACAATTGCACTTAAGGGAACACCAAGGATACTAAAAAGAGCTCTCGGTTAGTTTCAATAAAAAGCAGTAGAATGTTGGCTGCTGGTTTGGCTGCCCCATACCCAGCATTATAATCTTCAAAGGAAGAAAATAAAAAAAGAAAAGATAAGAATTGAATTGCATACAGGATATTAATATATTAATGTATAGTTTTTGAAGAACTCATAGAAACCAAGGAAAGATTTCTGCTAACCCTTTCATGACTATAAGGAAGAGCTTGTCAAATTACAGCATTGTGACGTCATCATAATAAATATCCATGAATGATTCTTTTGTTTTTTTTTTTTTTAGTAACACAGAATATATTATTGGTTATATACAGCATAATCACGTTAACACACCAGTTCCTGCTGGATCGCTGAAGTTAAGCAACGTTGAACCTGGTCAGTACTAAATGGGTGACCATTTGAGACTTCCATGTGCTGTATGTGCTCTCTGCTTATCTCGGCATTGCTTCCAATCGTTCTGAACTTCTCCTTGCCATTGGACTCAAACAATATCGATTCAGGAGAGGTTTGGTTGGATATTGCGCAAATCTTACCTCACAATTACACACGGTACTGCCCCTGCAGGATGTATCCTTTGTCTTTTGAGACTGAATGGAGGCATCGTATTATTGGTTATCTGATATACATTGATTAACCATCAAAGATTTTTTTAAGAAACCTTGAAATACAATGAAATGCGAATGCATGTCTCTCCAAACATGAAAATAACAATAAAATGCAGAATTAGCAGAACCAGCAATAGCGACAGCAACGATGATGTTGGAACAAAACGTGTTTGTTGATGTAAACCAATCGGGCATATTTAACATATATGAGGGCATCACAGACTGTCTTTTCTGTGTCCACAATTTTAGCAAGAAAAATACTAGGAAAGGATCATTCAGTTTAAAAACAATCAAGTCTGAAGTGTGAACATCACAGTTCAGAGCCTCTCAGGATGTGTATTGGCACGAATAATTAATTTAAGGGACACCGTGGGAGTATAATTGTTACTTGAATATGTCCACAAAATTATCAGCATTAATCTGAAATGGACAAGTAAACATACGCCCTGAACTCCTTATCATTAGTAAAGACACAAAAACTAACACAATCTCAGATAAAAAAGAACTCCCTACTACCCAAGGATCTTTAATTATATCCACGTGTGAAGTATAAATTCAACTGGATACCCACAGCAGCATCAGTGTGGGTCCAGGCCTCAAGGATTGCGATCGTTATTGTCACCATCTCCGCAACAATCAGCAGCACAGCCGCCATCATCGCAATAAACAATACTATCTATATTAAACTGGCTTTGTGGATATCCTGACAATTAGCAAATGTATGTAATAATAATAATAATAATAATAATAATAATAATAATAATAATAATAATTCTGATTTCGCTTATGAACGTCTCTCTGGAAAGGGATGTGATTAATTTCCAGAAGATTTCCCTTAATCTCGGCTTCAAACCAAGAGCTTCAAAGATCAAGGGTTTTCCTAAGGATGTTGGTGGTACCTATAATTGCAGAGGTTTGAAGGCCACCTAAAACATCGGGGATTTGTAGTTTTTTCAATTGTCCTTCCAGATGACTTGATACTACTCCTAGTGTACCAACTACGACCGGGATTATTTGTGTTTTAACCCCATGTATACGCCTTATCTCCAAGGCCAATGGAGCATAATTGCTCCACTTCTCATTCTCCTTCTCTCTCACATTCCTGTCCCAAGGTACTGAGAAGTCTACAATCTGCCAGTTTTTTGAGACCTTGTCAATGACGACCAAATCCGGACGATTATGTTCCAATTGCTTGGTTGTTATGACACTTTTGTCTCACCATACCTCTACCTTGCCATCCTCACTTGTTCTCACTTCATCAGGCACCTCCTCAAACCATTTTCCAGCACACTTCAGCCCAACCCTCTTACACACCTCCTAATATATCCGGAGTCCCATGCGATCGTGTCTTTTGCGGTACTCTCTCTGGGCCAGTCTACTACACTCTGCTGCAAGATGCGCAATTGATTCTGAGGTCTTACCACAAATCTGGCATTCTGCAGCAATTTCCTCTCCTAGAACCACTTTTTTGAACAATCGTGTTCCTAATGCCTGCTCTTGTGCTGCACAAACAAAAGCTTCTTATCCAGATACCCAGCTCTAAGCCATTGCCATGATCTTTCATCAGCCACTTCTACTAAGAGTACTGAAGAACCTTCCATGCCTTTTCTTCCTAGCCGGTTCCTCTACCCTTTCTCTATCCATACGTTTCACATAATCAGCCTTGGTCTCACATACCTCCACTTCATTGGCCACAACCTTAAACATCCACTCCTCACTTCTAACCACATGCTCCTTCAACGACATCTCCTCGGTTCTAACGTAAATCAATATGTTCTTTCTTATGATGTTGTGAATTACTCCTTTTCAATCCTCTCCCACCATCTTTCCTCTTTTGATACAGCCTTGCTATGCTACTTCGAATGTGAAATATACCAAACATTGCTAAAACTTTTCTTGTTTTGATATCCATGGCATGCAAATCCTTGTCAGACCATTCTAAAATTCCCACACTATATCTCAAAACACTGACTGCCCATGCATTTACTGCTTTCGTTAGATTTCCTCCATACAGTTTCGACTTTTCAATTAGTTTCACTCTTCTAAAATACTCCTTCCTGACTTTTTCTTTCATTTCTCTGTTCAGGATGCCTACACCCTCCAGCACTCCTAAATACTTATACCCTGTATCTTCTATTGCTTTCATGATTTCTCCATTTGGCAGCACTATTCCATTCGAATGAACCTTTACTCCTCTTTTCATCACCAGCACCACACATTTACTAATCCCAAACTCCATCCCAATGTCTCCTGAGTATGTCCCCACAAGTTCTACCAGTCTCTCCATTTCCTTTTCATTTCTACCGAATATTTTCAAATCATCCATAAACAGTAGATGGTTGAGGTGTTTGTCTCCAGATCCAAAGTTATACCCCAGTTTTTCTATCTTCAAGAGGATGCTCAGTGGCATCATTATCATTACAAAAAGAAGTGGCAATAATGAATCTCCTTGAAATATCCCACGTTTAATGCCAACCTGCCCCATCTCCTCGCTGTCAGCACCGTTTTCCATTGAGCCATACTTGTCTCCAAAAGCCCTACCACATTCTCAGCAATCTTCATCATCATTTTCACGTATCCATGAATGAGGAACCATGTCATAAGCCTTTCTGTAATCGATCCATGCTACGCTCAGATTTCTCTTCTTCTTCACATCCTGCATTATTGCTTTATCAATTAGTAGTTGCTCTTTAGTACCTCTTGAGCCTTTCCGGCACCCCTTTTGTTCGTCAGGAAAAACACCATTATTCTCTAGATGTTCATAAATTTTCTCCGCAAATATTCCAGTCAACAGTTTCCACATCAATGGCAGACATGTAATTGGTCTATAATTATTGGCATCTGTTCCTTTTGCAGGATCTTTCCTAATCAGTGTTGTTATTCCCTTCACAAGCCAATCAGGGACATCTCCCGACTCTACAACCCTTTGCAGAGCAGCAGCTATAGGTGGAAACTGTTTAAACCAGAAGCCCATCACTCCATCTGGACTAGGTGCCTTCTAGTTTGTCATCCTTCGTATGCCAGCTTTAACGTCATTGATGGTTATCTCAATGTTCTTCATCTGCTGCATTTCTGATAGCCTTTCTCTGACCTCTCTCAACCTGCTAGCCTTCTCATTACATCGCCCTTCGACAGACCAAATCCCACTCCAGAACTTCCTGGCATCTTTTGCATTTGGAGTGTTGTTATTTCCCGCTTGTTTACTACCATTTAATTCTTTATACAGTGGAGACTGATTGTTCCGGAAAAGGTTGTTCTGCTGAAATGCAACACTTTTTCCAACAAAGTTCCTAATTTTCATACCACCCGTGTGGACCTTCTCTTTCAACATTGTTAGAACGTTCATCGTTCCTTTTTCCACCAATCTATACCTCCTTTCAAGCTCGTCCTTAGCTTTCTGTCCTAGTTTAACTCCTTTTCTTATTTCTTCGATTCTACCAATGTCTTTCCGCCACCGTTTAATACTTTCTTCAAGCCGCCTCTGCTAGTGTGGCCTTCTATCCTTCATTTCTCCCTTTTTCTTCTGTAATAAGCCAAGACGATTCACAATAACGTATGACACTGCATATAGAAGCCTGTTAATTCCGTAATCGATATGTTCTTTCTTATGATGTTGTGAATTACTCCTTGAATTATTTTTACCTCGTTTTTCACCTTCCGCCTATCACTACTCTTCATACTTGGAATCTCTATGATATCGTCTCTAAGAAGAACCTCTCTTAACTTCTGAAGTACTTTTTTTAGAGAAGTCAAAGTTCGAACTTCATCACCACTTTTCCATACATCTGCTCCTTTCACTGGCTCCATTGTCTCAGAGTCAATGATCTCATCTGCCTTAGATCCTTCAAACTCTTTCTCATTACTTCCCCTAACCATAGGATTCCATACCTCCTCAGTTGTTCGCCTCCCATCATCGTTTACATTTCCCTTCTGCACTTCCACTCTCTCAGTTCTTTCATCAGAGATAGTTTCATCAATTTTACTTTCGTTATTCATTTCATTCCTAACCATCCATTCAATCTCTTCTTTTGCAATCACTGAAAGTAGGTTGTTATTTTTAATTTGTTTTAACTGGAATACAAAACTCGTGACACTTCTAGCTCCTCCTTCTCTCGATTTCCATTCTTCCTTCATTTTTCGGATATATCCACCAGATTTTGTACTTCCATTTCTTACAAAGCATTCCCACAGTACTCTTCTTTCATCATCCGTCCATGTTTTTTTACATTTCCTGTTCCAACTCCCTTCGTGTCTTGGTACCCTCTCTGGCAATTCTCACTCCCCCTATATCCAGCCACATCCTCAGAATTTCGAACAGTTGTATGATGACGACAGGACCCACCCTGTTGACCAGTGGGACACCCATCTGACGTGAGACCATATAAAAATAAATAAATAAATAAATAATAATAATAATAATAATAATAATAATAATAAATAATAATGATAAATAATTATAATAAATTATAATAATACATAATAATAAATAATTATGATAATAATAAATAATAATAAATAATAATAAAATAAATAATAATAATAAATAATAATGTTAAAAATAAACAATAATAATAATAATGATGATAATAATAAAAATAAATAATAAGAAGAAAAGAATGAATAATAAATAATAATGATGAACAATATTTAAAATTAAAATAATAATAATAATAAATAATAAACAATAATAAATAATAAATAATAATAATAATAATAAAAAAAATAAATAATAATAATAAATAACAATAAGAATCAAGAGTAATAATAAAAATAATAACAATAAATAGTAATAATAATAATAAATAATATTTAAAATAGTAAATAATAATTTAATAATAATAATACAAATAATAATAAATAATAATAAACAATAATAATAAATAATAATAATAATAATAATAATAATAATTATAAAGAATAATAATAACAATAATAAATAATAAAATAATAATAGTAACAATAATACCAATAATAATAATAATAATAATAATAATAATAATAATAATAATAATGAAAAGTAAATAAAACAATATAAAATAATAATAAATGATAAATAATGAATAATAATAACAAGAACAATAATAAATAATAAGAATAAATAATAAAAATAAATTTATTATTATTATTTATTTATTATGAATAATAATAATAAAGAATTATAATGATAAATAATATAATTAAATAATAATAATAATAAATAATAACAATTAACAATTATAATAATAAATAATAATAAAAATATTTATAATGATAAATAATAACAATAATAATAATGATAAAAATAAATAATATAATTATCATAAATACTAGTAATATATTTATAATGAGAGTTATAAAAAGAATAATAAATAAATAATAATAATAATAAACAATAATTTTAATAATAAATATTAATAATAAAATAAATTTATAAAAATAATAACATATAATCATATTATTAATAATAATAACCAATAATAATTATGAATAATAATAATAAAAATAATAATAATAATAATAATCATCATAATAATAATATTAATAATAAATAATAATAATTATAAATAATAATAATAATTATTATTATTATAAATAATAATAATACATAATATTAATAAATAATAATAATAAATAGTAAATAATAATAAGTTATAATAATACTAAGATTAAATAAAATCATAATAAACAATTATAATAATAATGATAATAATAATAATAATAATAATAATAAATAATAACATTAATAAAATAATACCATTAATACTAATAATGAAAATAACATTAAATATCATAGTAATAAATAATAATAATAATAACCAATAATTAATAATAATAATAATAATAATAATAATAATAATAATAATAATAATAACAATAATAATAATAATTTATAATAATAATAACAATAAAAATAATAAATAACAATAAATAATAAATAATAATAATAGTAAGATTAAATAATAGTAAACCATAACAACAATAATAATGATAAATATAATGATAAATAATTATAATAAATAGTAATAATAATAATAATAATAAATATTAATAACAATAATATTAATAATAAATAAAAATAATAATAAGCAATAATAATAATAATAAATATTGATCATAATAATAATAAATAATAATAATAATAATAATAATAAAGCATAATAATAATAAAAATAATAAATAACAATAATAATAATAATAAAAAATAATAATAAGTAATATTAATGATAAATTGTAATAATACATAATAATAAACAATGATAATAATAAGGAATAAAATAATAATGGTAATATTAAATAATAATAACTAATAATAATTATATATAATTATAAATATTAATAATAAAATTACAATAAAAATACAAATAATAATAAACAATAATAATAATAAATAATAATAATACTAATAATAATTATAATAATAAAATGAAAATAATAAATAATAATAATAAATTATAATAAAAATAATGATAATAATAATAAATAATAATAATAATAATAAATAGTAGCAATATTAATAAAAATAAAGAATCATAATAATAATAATAAATAATAATAATAATAATATTAATAATATTAATAAAATTAATAATAATAATAATAAATAAAAATAATGAATAATAGTTATAATAATACTAATAATAAAAAGTTATAATAATAAAAATAAGAAGAAATAAGAATAAATAATTATAATAAATTATTATAATAATAATAACATTAAATAATAATAAATAATAATAAATTATAACAATAATAATAAGTAAAAATAATAACAAGAATAATAATAAATAATAAAAAATAATAAGTAATAATAACAAAAAATAATAAAAATAACAATTAAATAAATAATAATAATAATTATTAATAATAATAATATCATAAATAATAATAATAATAAATATAAATGGTAATAATAATATTAATATGAAGAATAATAAATATAATGATAAGTAATAATAATAAATAATTATAAATACTAAAAATAATCATAAAATAATTAGTAATGATAATAGTTATAATAAATAAAATAAATAATAACAATAAATACTAATAATAATAAATAATAATGATAAATAATAATACATAATAATAATAAATAATAATAATAACAATAATAGTACATAATAATAATAATAATAATGTTACTAATAAATAATAATAATAAATAATAATAATAAAAAATAATAAAAATAATAATTATAAATAATAAATTATAATAATAATAATAATAATAATAATAATAAATAATGATATATGATAATCATAAATAATAATAATAATAATATTGAATAATAATAATAATAAACAATAATGGTAATATTAAATAATAATAAATAATACTATTAAATTATAATAATAATAATAAATAATAATATTAATAAAAATATTAATAAATAACAACAATAATAATAATAATAATAAAATAAAAATAATAAATAATTATTGTAATAATAAATAATAATATTAATAATAAATAATAATAATAATAAATAATAATAAAACGAATAATAATAAATAATAATTATAATAAATAATAATGATAATGATAAAATAATAATAATAATAATAATAATAATAATAATAATATATTAAGCTCAAAGAAAACCTTAGAGGCTATCGTCATATTGTTGAAGAAAAGATACGTTTTTTCAATATTTCAGATTTATTCATCTTAAAAAGCAATATTTCTTTCAACATATCAAAACTTTGGACATTTTTCAGGCGTGTTTCGTTTACGCAGAACAATCAATATTTTTATGTTAATATTGAATTTTATTTTTCCATTTTATTTTTCAACAAAAAAAACAGAAATTTTGTTAGAAAAAACAAGCATGAACAATGTTGGGAAATAAAATTTCCATAAAAAAACTGCAAAGAAACTAAAATTTTGGGAAAATTTATTGATTGACTAGCGGGACATGTGGAAATTCCTCAGGGGACTCAGTCATATTTAATATATTTATGTTGCCATTCTGTAGATGTTCAATGTAAATGGAGACGTTCTGATATTATTGTAGTTGTTTTGTTAAAACTGCAAAAGTATTTATCTAAGCTAGCAGGGACGCCCGGTAAAGCCCGGTCATCAAGTACGCTTAAGTATGATATTTAAATTCTTGCAGATTTCATATATATTATCATAGAGTTAATGTTCTGCCGATTTTTATATATTATAAAGTAGCGATTTCAAAAATAAAAAAAATATATCCATATGACTTGTGCATTAGCTTGAATTGAAACCGAAATAAAAACTTATAAACAAATATATGTATATATATATATATATATATATATATATATATATATATATATATATAATATACATATATATATATATATGTATATATATTATATATACATATATATATATATATATATATATGTATATATATTATATATACATATATATATATATATATATATATATATATATATATATATATATATATATATATACATATGTATATATATTATAATTGAAACCGAAACCAGAACTTATGAAGAATTCTTGATATAATTATTTATATAAAAATATTTATATAAAATTTTTATTTTTTTTTATATTTATATAAAAAATAATAGTGCCATCAGCTATAATCAAAACCGAAACCAAAACTTATGAAGAATTTTTGGTAAAATTATTTATTACAAGAAATGGAAGTTCATAACAATTAAACGACATTCACTCGGATGTACGCATGACACACAAAATAAATAACACATGCTATCGTATTTGTATGTTGATGTGTGAGATTTCCTTGAACTGGTGAGAGTGAGTGCAACACAGCTGTGTTCGTTAATTGATTTGATTTCAAACTGATATTTTTAAATTGATACATATATACAAACATACATTGTTGACATTCGGTTTTAGAAGCTTAATGTTTACTAGATATAACAAGAAAGCATATATAAATGAATAACTATTTATACTAGTGGCATGGGACGCTTACATATGATATTTTAATCTGTCCAGATTTTGTATATATTATTATATTATTACATTATTATAGTATTACATTATTATAGTATTACATTATTATATTATTACATTATTATAGTATTACATTATTATAGTATTACATTATTATATTATTACATTATTATAGTATTACATTATTATATTATTACATTATTATATTATTACATTATTATATTATTACATTATTATAGTATTACATTATTATATTATTGCATTATTATATTATTACATTATTATATTATTACATTATTATATTATTACATTATTATATTATTACATTATTATATTATTACATTATTATAGTATTACATTATTATATTATTACATTATTATATTATTACATTATTATATTATTACATTATTATAGTATTACATTATTATATTATTACATTATTATATTATTACATTATTATAGTATTACATTATTATAGTATTACATTATTATATTATTACATTATTATATTATTACATTATTATATTATTACATTATTATAGTATTACATTATTATATTATTACATTATTATATTATTACATTATTATATTATTACATTATTATATTATTACATTATTATATTATTACATAATTATAGTATTACATTATTATATTATTACATTATTATATTATTACATTATTATATTATTGCATTATTATATTATTACATTATTATATTATTACATTATTATAGTATTACATTATTATATTATTACATTATTATATTATTACATTATTATAGTATTACATTATTATATTATTACATTATTATATTATTACATTATTATATTATTGCATTATTATAGTATTACATTATTATATTATTACATTATTATATTATTACATTATTATAGTATTACATTATTATATTATTACATTATTATAGTATTACATTATTATATTATTACATTATTATATTATTACATTATTATATTATTACATTATTATAGTATTACATTATTATATTATTACATTATTATAGTATTACATTATTATATTATTACATTATTATAGTATTACATTATTATAGTATTACATTATTATATTATTACATTATTATATTATTACATTATTATATTATTACATTATTATATTATTACATTATTATAGTATTACATTATTATAGTATTACATTATTATATTATTACATTATTATATTATTACATTATTATATTATTACATTATTATAGTATTACATTATTATATTATTACATTATTATATTATTACATTATTATAGTATTACATTATTATAGTATTACATTATTATATTATTACATTATTATATTATTACATTATTATATTATTACATTATTATATTACATTATTATATTATTACATTATTATATTATTACATTATTATATTATTACATTATTATATTATTACATTATTATATTATTACATTATTATATTATTACATTATTATATTATTACATTATTATATTATTATATTATTACATTATTATAGTATTACATTATTATATTATTACATTATTATATTATTACATTATTATATTATTACATTATTATATTATTACATTATTATATTATTACATTATTATAGTATTACATTATTATATTATTACATTATTATATTATTACATTATTATAGTATTACATTATTATATTATTACATTATTATAGTATTACATTATTATATTATTACATTATTATATTTTTACATTATTATAGTATTACATTATTATATTATTACATTATTATAGTATTACATTATTATAGTATTACATTATTATATTATTACATTATTATAGTATTACATTATTATATTATTACATTATTATATTATTATATTATTATAGTATTACATTATTATATTATTACATTATTATATTATTACATTATTATATTATTACATTATTATAGTATTACATTATTATAGTATTACATTATTATATTATTACATTATTATATTATTACATTATTATATTATTACATTATTATATTATTACATTATTATATTATTACATTATTATATTATTACATTATTATATTATTACATTATTATATTATTACATTATTATATTATTACATTATTACATTATTATAGTATTACATTATTATATTATTACATTATTATATTATTACATTATTATATTATTACATTATTATATTATTACATTATTATAGTATTACATTATTATATTATTACATTATTATATTATTACATTATTATATTATTACATTATTATATTATTACATTATTATATTATTACATTATTATATTATTACATTATTATATTATTACATTATTATATTATTACATTATTATATTATTATATTATTACATTATTACATTATTACAGTATTACATTATTATATTATTACATTATTATATTATTACATTATTATATTATTACATTATTATATTATTACATTATTATATTATTACATTATTATATTATTACATTATTATATTATTACATTATTATATTATTACATTATTATAGTGAAAAAAAGTGAAAAAACGTATTTGGGTGTCATCAGCTCGAATCGAAAGCAAAAGCAAAACCGTAGCATTCAAAGCTGGTGACGTCATCGATTGAAATTGATGGCTCTTTACTTGGGGAGGCTCCATGTTTTGACAAGTTTCTGGGATTGACCTTTACTCCGGATCTGAAATGGAACACGTACATCAAATCTGTTGCCAAGGTCGCTGGAAAAATGGTGGGATCCTTCTACCGTTCCAATAGATATCTCACTACTGATGCAATTCTCTATCTATATAAAAGCCAAGTACGTCCAAGGATGGAGTACTGCTGCCATATCTGGCCAGGAGCTGCTAAAAACAGCCTATCCTACCTTGACAGAGTACAAAATAGACTTTGTAGCCTAGTGGGGGATGCCCTTTTCTCTTCCCTGCAACCTCTCTCCAACAGAAGGGATGTTGCGAGCTTGTCGTTTTATCGTTATTTCCAGTAGAAATTCTCGTCTGAGCTTCAATCTCTGGTCCCCCCTCTCCAATCTTTCACAAAAAACACCAATCTAGCTGAAACCACTGTCAATAATTTTCCCCACTCTTTATCTGTGCCTAAATCAAAACGTTGATTCCATAAACAAAGCTTCTTTCTTAGAAGTGCACGCCTGTGGAACTCTCTTCCGTTTGCCTGCTTCCCACCTGACTACAACTTGGATGTCTTCAAGTCCAATATAAACAAGTTCCTGATAAACTGCCCCCTTAAGTAAGACACTTTATCAAATCTCCATTACTAACGATTACTACGATATTGTCTCATTTATTACTGTACACGCAATAACCCTTATCCTCGAGTGGCCTCCCGGCGTTGATAAGTGGTAACTCCCATGTAAAAAAAAAAAAAACTAAGATGAATGTAGAGAATGTATAACGATTTTTTCAATCTTGACCCATTTTTTTTGACAACTTAAACCTATTTTAACCAACTAAATATCATCGATCCATCTAAAGCTAAATATCATCGATCCATCTAAAGAACAATCCATAAAGAATCCCATCATCTGAGTCCCCTAGTGCTTCTAAATGACATTTAGTTTTGGAAATGAGAGAGTTTGAAAATATGGAGATGGGCAAGCATCATGAGTTTTATAAATTAGATTATTATTATTTAATTGGAATCTTTTGAGATAAGTAATTTGTGTATTTATTTAAATGTAATGTGAACAAGCATACTATTTATTTTTTGCGAACTATTATTCTCATCTTTATAGCTGTTGTTGTTTCACCATGTTTCAGCCAACTCATCCTCTGGTCTTCTTCAGGTGACTAACTGCGACGGGATAGGAATGCTGAGTCTCATAACTGTATCTCCAGTAATTACTGCCTTCCATAGTTGTCGTCTCAATACGTTTTGACTAATCTTCTCGCCTGCTTTGAGTAGGATTGAAACTGCTATTCATCAGTTAGTTGAGCACGAAGTTCAAATCTGATTGGCTTGAACTGCATTAGAAATTGGCTTCATGTCTTGACTGGAGCGATTTCCATAAAAAAAAAACTCTAAAGAAACTGAAATTTGGGAAATATTTATTATTGATATTTGCTACACCTATCACTTGTGTTCGAAAATTGAACGTGATACGATATGCTGATTAGTTTCAAAACGATACGGATGTACAAACACATAATTTCCATGTTAGGAGACCATGAAGTTCTGCTTGATTGAGAGCAAAGTTAGACACAAGATCAGTTGAACTGAGGCTTCATAATTTCATTTATTTTTTGCGGACTATTATCCTCATCTTCCATAGCTGTTGTTGTTTCACCATGTTTTCACCATGTTTTGGCCAACTCATCCTCTGGCCTTCTTCAGGTGACGAACTGTGACGGAATCGGGATGTTGAGTCTTAACTTTTACCCATGGTTGTCGTTGTTGTCTCAATACGTTTTGACCAACCAAACCTCCGAGAACATTTTTCTTGACCATTCACATTTTGTTATAGCTGTCATTTTGTATTCTTGCGTAATTTGACCCGGATTCTCAGGAATTCCTGTCATGCATGGATCGGGCGAGACCAGCAATCGGTTTCAGCCGAGTGTTGTTCAAATGTTGAAATGCTAAATCGACATTTTATTTTATTTATTTGTTTTTTTTATGTAATGTTTTTCGAATTTTTTACAATGATATTAAGGGGGGGATTCTGATTTTTTTTTTGTAATTCATTGGCTGGGCGTTTAATTAGCTAATGAAAATAACGCTATTGAAAACGGAAGCAGACAACTTTTGAATTGGAAGAAAGTAAATAAACGAAAAAGCTAACCAATATTCCCAAGAATCACAAATTATGCAAGAGTGCCCTTCATTTTATTGGATTACAGGACAAAAATCCATCTAATCTGGTGGAGTATTCAGTTTCGTGCTGTGTATTTATTTATTTATTTGCGGACTGTTATCCTTATCTTCATAGTCGTTGTTGCATCACGTTTCGGCAAACTAATCCTCTGACTTTCTTCAGGTGATTAACTGTGATACAATAGGAATGAGTTTGAAAATCCCTGATCTAATGGATTTTTTCCCCCCATAATTTTTCTGTGTCATAATAGTAGGAGTATTAGTTGTTTCACTTGTCTGTGCCATTTTTACTAAATGTGTGCCATTTTACCAAATGCATGTACCATTTTACTAAATGTGTGTGCCATTTTTACCAAATGCCTGTGCCATTTTTACTAAATGTATGTGCCATTATTTTTACTAAATGGCACAGAGAAACAATACAGGTGGCTGAAGTTTGACAAAATATTAGTTTTTCATCTGGGAGAAATGTCAGTGACTTAAAAAGTGACACTGGATTATTTGGATTAATTTTCTTCCTCAGTTTAGAAAGATTTCTTAACTATATATATAGAACAGATACTATGCATAGATCTCAGTAAATGAGGCAAGTTAATGAAAGTAGTTTTAAAATCTTAGATAGTAACAGACTAAATCAGACAAAAAATCTTTAAAAAATCTTTGGTGCTTATTCAGAATAACACTTATTCAAAGAAACAAAAAAATACAGAACATTACTTATGATGGATATACTCATCACCGAATGAAGATGTCATATTCCAAAAATCACATGTGAAATAAATTCATAAAAGTAAATAAACGGATTCTTATTTATTATATTTAAAGTTAATACTGAAAAGAAACAAAGGTGACACAATGGATAAAGGCATTGAGTATCCACGCTTCCAGGTGAGCACTGTCTGAAGATCGCGGTTTCAACATAAAAGACTAAATGTAGCCTCAGAACAGATACTAAATTTTGTTCCTAGCCAAAAAAGCTAAGGTTTTAATGGAGTTTTAGATTCGTTCATTGGCAAAATTTTGCATCTGCTGAGACTATGCAAGCCAATCCTGGCCGGACAGAGTACAAAATAGACTTTGTGGCTTAGTGGGGGATTCCCTTTTCTCTTCACTGCAACCTCTCTCCTACAGAAGTGATGTTGCGGGCCTGTCTTTGTTTTATCACTATTTCCATGGCAAGTGCTCATCCGAGCTCCAATCTCTGGTCCCCTCTCACGTAAAACACCCATCTAGCTGAAACCACTGTCAGTAATTTTCCCCACTCTTTATCTGTGCCTAAATCAAAATGTAGATTCCATGAACAAAGCATGTGGAACTCTCTTCCGTTTGCCTGCTTCCCACCTGACTACAACTTAGATGTCTTCAAGTCCAACATAAACAAATTCCTGATGAACCGCCCCCTTAAGTAAGACACTTCATCAAATCTCCAATACTAATGATTACTAAGATACTATCCCATTGATTACTGTTCATGCAATAATCCTTATCCCTGAGTGGCTTCTGGACCTTGATAAGTGGTGACCTTCATGTAAAAAAAAGAAAAAAAAAAAGGACTTTACGTTGCGAGTGAAACAATCACATTTGCGAGTGATTTTTCCAAATAATGAAACAGTTATCTTTTTGTATTATTTAGATTGATAGGATAAAAACGTATAACGTTTTTGAATTTTTGAGACGACGATTGGAAATCATATTATTTGGATTCATCGAATTATTGTTCTGTTACTTGAATGCCATTTTCTCAAGGTTTTAGTCCATGTAATCTCCAACTTTCTTCAGGTGTATCTTGTTGAATTCTGGAATGTTTCTGTCAAACTCCCTTTATTTACTTAACGGGGGGGGGTGTAGCATGCTCTTGTTCTGTCAGCCATGACTGGATAAACTAATTCGCAATTGTATTTTTTCAGTCACCCACACTGAGAATTGAACCTTCAACCTTCACAAGAATATCACTTTTTACAATTGAATTTTCCAAGTACTCTGACCATTGTGCCACTGGTCCTTGTGGACAATTCTAGTACGAATTTTAGGAGCCTTAAACCTATTTAATAAAAGATTACACATCTGTAAGCCCTTTCGCATATATTTGCAAAAAGTTTCAGGGAGTTCACATTTGATATTAAAAGATTTAAAATGATCAGGAATATTTCATTATTGGACTAATTAAAAATTACAGAAAAACAATGGAGAGTAATACGACTGAAATAATTAGCAAATATGATGGGAGACAAATTAGTAAGTAGACCTAGTATAGAATTTAATACGATATGGGAACCAGTAATTATAAACAATAGATAATATATACAAATAATAAGTATAAACATTAATATATCTATCTATAGTCCTATAAATTCGTTTTCTTTTCGTGTGTGTATTGAGATTCAGATTAAAATCCCCTTCTCTATTTAAAAAGAAAATACAATTTTCTTATATATGGCTTGTGGACTTGCATTCACTAGCAAAAGATCTAGCTAATTTGCATATTCTTTTAAACATTCATTTTAATTAATTCCCTATTAGTTTTTTCGGTTTTCTTATGAGATAACCATCACTTGTAATTATATTCATGCAGATATTCTACATAATTTATACTTGCATAATATTTGCATTAAAAGTTTATAGTAAACACAAAATTATTTCCAGAGATTTTCACAACGTTTTGGTCGATGTAATCTCCGACCTTCTTCAGGTTTATGTTGTTGAATGTTTCATTGTGGAACAAATTAATAATTATAGTGGAGAGTAAGATGACTCAAAGAAGCAGCACACATGTTGGGAAAATAGTATAGAATTTAATATGATATAGGAACTATTAATTATAAACAATAGATAATATATACAAGTAATAGGTATAAACATTAATATATATATATATATATACACATCATTATATATATATATATATATATATATATATATATATATATATAATGATGTATAGTAATAATCCCTATCTATAATAAAAATGTCGCAGTTTTTCCCCTCTGTACCAAAATACCATAGGTTTACAACAACAGATGCCACATACAAATTTATTTTGTCTACACTATTAGCCACTATCTTATGTAACTTTAGAACGACATTATATATATATTTAGTCATTATAATAAAATTTTATGTCAGTTCTGAGGAGCACCATGATCATCCATCTGTACAGGAAGTACTTCCTATTTTTCTCTCTAATTCTGTACTTCCACCACTCTCACTCTATACTGGCACCATTTCTTCATATTCCTACTCTGCTGGATTATAACCGCTTTTAACTGAATATTAAACGCATACATATATCATAACTTTTATATAATCCTATTTATAGATAACTAGCAAGAGTGCCCAGCGTTGTCCTGGTGTTTGGAGGTGTGTGTTGAGTACAAAAAAAAAAGTGGTAGTAGGCAGGCAGGCTGAAACTTGTGACACAGAGGCAGAAAAGAAAGTTAAAGAAAACCTGTCTTACCGCTACTCTATGACGTGACTGGAAGTGTAAAGCATTCAAATTAAACGAAGTCAATCAAAAAACATGACTTGCAGAAATGGTGTTGCTTTTAAACCTCCCACAAAGGTCGTTTTTAATGTGGGGAAAAAGCAGATCCCCAAAAAGGGGCACTCTGGCAGTATCCAAACAAATAGTAATTGTCTCAGTATGAAGGGTTTCCCCTACATTGACTGAGGACCAATTACAGAACAGCCGGAAGTATTTATTTGCTTCCACACAACAGCAAATTAGACACAAGGTCATTTTTTAATGTGGTGGAAAAAACCAGCTCCCCCAAGGGGGCATTCTGGCAGGGTCCAAATAAATAAATAGCAACTGTCTGATATGAAGGGTTGCCACCACATTGACCAAAACTGATTACTTTTAAGTGCAGCATCTGAAGATACTACACTTTCATCTTTTACTCCCGGGCCAAGGAGTTCATTCACGTTCAATCAATTTCACTTTATTTATATGAAAAAGACAAACAAACACTCAAAAGGGAATTTTTTAAAACTTGATCAAAAAAAAGATAGAGACAATGTCCGTTTGCAAATCTGAGATATCATGATCTAGGAAGTATGCAAAACCTTCTCCCGGAATCTAACTGATGTGAGAACTCCGACGCAAAAAGCTTTTCATGGACATTCACACAAATAACAATACACATGAAAAAATTGAAATAGCTTGAAATATTTCAATATTGGTATGCATAGAAAGAGCTTGATGAGCTAAGAAAGAATCTTTTTAAATTTTTTAAATCTGATTAAAATTAAGGAAGTTATGGCTATTTTTGTGCCTCACACGTTTGGATATTTTTCCCTCTTTAAGACCATATGCGTTTCGTCACATTTTTTACACTACTTTTTCAGTAAAAATGTCATATCTTTGTTAAAACACAAGACTAAGAAATGAAATTTACCATATAAGTGTATTTTTGTACAAGGAATCAGAATATGCAACTGAAAATCTCCCAAAGTTTATGGTTTCCAAATAATCTGCAGTAATGTGCATAAATATGCAGCAATTCCTTAAAAATGCCATGTATCCATAAACAGAAAAGAAGTTGGAGAACTCAAATTTGAATTGTAATGTGCTTTATGTACAAAAAACTTAAATCTAAACATAAGACTATTTAAAAATGAATATATTGCAATATTTCTTTGGTATTATTGTAGATTAACACCTTCTGTTTAACCCCACTCAACTCCTTCTGACCACCCCTCCAAAATGTGATTCTACCTTTTTAGGAAATTATGTATAAAATGCCATGAAAAACTTTAATGAAAGATAAACAAATTATTTTAGAATTGAATGTAAAATAATTTCCTATTACAGGGCATTCTAGCATTTTCATCTGTTTTTTTTTTCTATGGGAAAATATGCATGCTTTTTTTAAGATGATTATGTGTAGTTTTAAGAGGGTTTCTATGCAATGAGAATATGGGGAGGGTTGCCATTCGGACTTTGAATTAATTGTAGGGCTAAGGAAAATTATGTGTGAGCATACTGAAAACTTGACAGAGACAAAGCTAACAAAAACAATATTAGAGGGGGGGAGCGGTTAGTTTCACAAAAATTTAATGTAAAATAATTCACCATTTCCTGGCCATTCTAGCATTTTAGGACAGTTAACCAATTTATTTTTATGTGTATTTTTCTTTAAGGAAGGATCTATTTTTTGTTTGTTTGTTTGTTTTAGATGCTTGTATGTGGCTTACAGAGGTACTTTGTTGGGGGGGGCTTGCCACTCGAACTTAGTGTTATTGTTAGGGTTAAAGAGTGTTTTAGGAGGAGACTTGCCACACATAATTTGGATTAGAGGTGAAGTCAAAGAAAATTCCATAAATTTGTTGATTTCTATTTTCGAGGTTGAAGGTGTTAATTCCATAGGCCGTTTATACTACGCTGGAGCAGGTTGTAAAAATATCTTTCGCTTAATAAGTAGAAAAAAAAATAACGAAATAAAAAGCTTCCTAATGGTAGTTTGATGTGTCTTCTAACTGCTTTTAAAATTTCAAGAATATTGATATAGATTTTGAGGGTTTGTATTACTATACATAGATTAAAAAAAAAACAAATATATAACAAATAAATGTTATCAAAAGCAAGTTACTTTTCTACCTAACTGGATAATTTTTTTTAGTGTTTTTATTTAATGTAACATGTTTATTCAGCTTGAAAACAGTGTTTACCGATGTTTTGGAAAATTTTAAATGGCGCCCGACTCTCTTGAAACGGTAAGTTTGGGGAAAAGAGTTAAAAATAAAAAAGTAGACAAAATACTGCTAGAAACTCGCTCAATATATGTTACCGTGACATAGGCTGACATATATTCGGTGAGTTTTTAACAGTATTTTGTATAGTTTTTTTTATTTTTAACTCCTTTTCTCAAACTTACCGTGTCAAAGAGAGTCGGGCCGGGCGCCATTTTTAATTTTCCAATACATCGGTAAACACTATACGTTTTTCGAGCTGAATAAACATGTTACATTAAATAAAAACACTAGAAAATTATCCAGTTAGGTAGAAAAGTAACTTATCTTGCCTTTGATAACATTTATTTGTTATATATTTGTTTTTTGACAACTTTTTCGAATCTATGTATAAACGAGATTTTGATACTTATTTTGATTTTGAAAAAAAAACATTTGTGGCTGTTCGCAGTAAAACATTGTTTTAATTCGCTGTTCAAAACTAACTTAAAGAATAAAAGTGCATGCAAGCTATATATCTACAAAAGTTTATTTTGTTTTTTTAACCATGTTTTTAAATTTGACGAGAAATGTGATTGCAACAGATTCATAATGCCGAATTAGTTGGGATTGTTGTTATTATACATTCTGAAAACCGAATAGTTCTAAACTAATGTTATTCTGATAACAAAATAGCTCTAATTAAACATATAAGAACATTTATATTAATATTTTCATGTTTTTCTTAATTCGTTCTTGAATAAAAATTAAAGAACGCGTGTTGTTTACACTGTGCTATGGCTGATTCTACAGGCTGGAGCTGCTGCTGCTGCTTCTAGTAATACTAACTTCATTTGACCAAATTCGAGAAATAGAAGCAATTTTTTTTTTTCGGGTAGGTCCTTTTAAACTATCAATTACCGCGGTCCTACTCAACATAAAATAATACTTTTAATTGATATAGTAAAAAGATTGATTTACTTACTACTGGGTGTCCGAAGAATTTTTTTTCAAAATGTTCGATACTTGTCATATTAAAGTCTTATTTTTAACACAACAAAAAAAGAAATGGTCAAAAATATTTCGGACACTTGACAGTATTAAGATTAACACCTCTTCTGATTGTTTCTCAAATTTCATGACGAAATTCTTCATACGATCACGGTACGGACCTTTTAGAAAACAAAACCTTACCGAAAACGCCATTTTATGACGTTCACATTTTTATCACTTTATTTGCTTAAAACTCTTAAAATATATAATGTACATTCATATTTATAAATTCATTTGAAAGTATATTCATTTCCGAACAAAACAGTAGTAATTTGAAGACTTGAAGTGCTTTGGTTTAAAAAATATGGCTATTTTAGTAGAACTACCTTGAAATCTTTGATTATCCAAAGCGTTTTTTCGTCCGTGTGTATTACTAACACAAACGTGCACGGCCATTTTGCATTTTATATATTAGATAATTTCTCCCTTGCCAAAATCCGGCACAGATGATTGGCTGCTGAGCAGCCATTCTCATTCGTTTCCTTTTTGCTCTAGATTTATTGTTTTTTTTTTTTTTTTGCTACATTAACTTTGCATTTCTGAAATGTTTCTGTCGAATTCAGGAATTTGGACAGAATTTTGAGCGGAACCTTTTATTTTACTTCACTGAGGTAGCATGCTCTTGCTCTGTCAGCCATAACTGGATAGAGGTCCTAAGTAATTTGCAATTGTATTTTTCGGTCACCCACACTGAGGATTGAACCTTCAACCTTCAGGAGAATATCACTTTTTACAACTGATTTTTCCAAGTACTCTCTCAAGATAAGAACAATAGTCCGACGAATCCAGACAAATAACAAATCCTCAAAAATTAAAAACGATTCATATTTTCATGATTGCGTTTTGTTTTCACCAACAATTTTTGGAGCTTATTATTAGTGTAAAATGTCTTTTGAATCTTTATTTTTAAAAATAAAACGAACAAAATCAAATTATTTAACCAATAAAAGATTTAATAGAACAACATAGCATTTTTTTTAATAAAGGCTGTTTGAAAAAAAATCTGAAGAAATTTGAATGTTTATATGTTGAAATTTCAACATAAAATTTAGTGTATATTTAGAATTACACTTTAATCTAATTTATAAAACACACTTTGTCTGTCTGTCTCCATATTTTCAAACTCTATCTCCTCTGAAACTAAAAGTCACAGAGCAACGCTAGGGGCTTCAAATGATTGGAATTCTTATGGGTCTTTAAGCTGGTTAAAATAGTCTTTAAGGGTCAAAAATGGTCAAAATTTTAAAACATCGTTATGCATTTGTACATTCATCCTAATTTATTTTCAGTTTTCAATTTTTAATCAGTTCATATGTGTGCCATGTTGGTACAGTGGTAACGTCACCAGCTTTGAATGTTAGTTTTGATTTCAGTTTCAATTCTAGCTGATGGCATTCAAATACTGTTTTTACTTTTGAAATCACGACGCTATAATAATATATACAAAATCTGGACAAATTAAGATATCATATTTAAGCATATTCTATGATCACTAGTTCTCAACATGCACCAAATTTTATGCTAAAACTTCAACATTCAAATTTCTTCAGATGTTTTTTAAACAGCCTTTGCTAAATAGTGGGACATTGTTTTGAAAGCCATCTTATAATTTATTTTTGTAGGTTTCCAATTATTTTTTGATTGTGTTTCTAAGATTAAAAGTCTAAAGTTAATTTCTAAAAGGAAAAAAAAAAAAATTTTCACATGAAACAAAAAATATTTTTACACATGAAACAAATAATATTTTTACACATGAAACAAATAATATTTTTACACATGAAACAAGTAATATTTTTACACATGAAACAAAAATACAAAAAAATCTTTATTATGTATCTAGTCGTCATGGAACAAAAAAGTCATATTCTAAAAATCAGATTTGGTTAGTAATTTTTCTTTTTGGCTAGTCAATGAAAATATTTAGTTGCCAATAGAAGATAAATTTGTCCATAGAGCCTTGCCTGGATCGCCAGATAAACATACACCAAATTTTATCAAGATATTAGCATTACATTGCCAGCATATCTGCAAAAATGTCAACTTTGTAAGTGTTTGTTGTGTATTTTTCTAGTTTTATAGACATAGAACTGATTTACCCACAAAATGACAATTTTTATCCAATGACTAAACAATCCATGACAAACAACATCTTGAGAATTCTTCTTTCAAACCGATCGGCTTAACATTTACAGGCAACATGAACTGGAACAAATACATCAAGGACATTGTGAAAGCTGCTGCAAAGAAGGTGGGCTCCCTCTATCATGCTAGAAGATTACTCACATATGAGAATATTCTGTCCCTCTACAAGGCCACCATTTGCCCATGCATGGAGTATTGTGGCCACATCTGGGCTGGTGCATCTACCACTAGCCTCTCTCTCTTGGATAAAAAAGGTCTCCAACCTAATAATTGCTCCAAGCCTTGTCCCATCGCTGCATCTTTGTGCCTGTTTTACAAATATTTTAATGGAATGTGCTCTCATGAACTCGTTTCACTTGTGTCTCCTCAACGAACATATCCCCAACAAACCTGTTAGCAACAAAATCACACCCCTTCAATGCTGAGGTCCCTAAATGCCAGAAAGCCTTCTGCTCTAATAGTTTCCTCCCTCGAACAGCTAGACTTTGGAATTCCCTTCCTGCTACCTGCTTCCCTGACTGAATTGATATGCAGAAGTATAAAATGTCTCTTGTTTATCTTCCCTAAGCATGGTTTCAAGTGGGGGGGGGGTGAATGTGATAAAAAATCATGATTAAAAAAAATAAATTACAAAAAAATTTAATTACAGAAAAAACGTGATTAAAAAAATCTGATTAAAAATGTAATTTAAAAAATCTAATAACAAAACGTGATAAAAAAACTGAAAAAAACCTGATTAAAAAAAATTGTGATTTAATTAAAAAAACAAGGTACAAAAAACGTGATAAAAAAGCCTGACTTAAAACATCTAATAAAAAAATTTAATTAAAAAATTAAAATTTAATTAAAAAATAGAATTAAAAAACCTGAAAAAAAAAAAACAAATGAAAAAACGTGATAAAATACAAAAACTTGATAAAATGTGATAAAAATCTTAGAAAAAAAACGTAATAAAAAGATGTAAAAAACGTGAAATAAAAATATAATTAAAAAACGTGATAAAATATGTGATTAAAAAAATGGGAGTACAAAAAAAAAATAATTAAAAAAAACGTGATTAAAAAAATCTAAGAAAAAAACATAATAAAAAGATTAAAAAGAAACGTGGTAAAAAATATAATTAAAAAACTTGATTTAAAAAATTTAAAAAAAAACGTGGAAAAAAAATTACACCTGGTTAAAAATGCGATTCCAAAAAATCAAAAAAAAACCTGATAAAAAAATTACATCTTTGGTGTTTGTGGATGATTGGACATTGCATCAAATAAATCATCATCATCTTCATCATCATCATCCTCCTCCTCCTCCTCCTCATCATCATCATGAATTGGCTGAGACCTTCCTTTCGGTTCATTATAGATATCCATATTGCCGGATTTAAACTTTGTGAACCAATGCTGCACAGTTTCGAACGTTGTCGTGTTTTCGCCAAATGCTTTATTGATGTTATTGGCTGCTTCCATTGCATCGTGTCCGAGTTTGAACTCATATTTGTAAAGACATCTGACTTGTTCCGGGTCGAGCATTGTTGAGTTTGCACGTTTGCAAATCTCAATAGAACATCACCCAATCTGCAAAATGAATAAAAAATAAAAGTAAATCAAATGGAAAAAACAAAAACCTAAAAGTCAACGTTTTGCCCAGCTATTACATGAGAAAGCTATTACATGAGAAAGCTAAATTTCGCATTAAACGATAAGATCTGTAATTTTTGGTTTGGTTCTTTTGTTTTTCATGTTACGGCATATCAACCCTTTTCGGCTTATTCAATACCGAATCCAGTTATTTTGAGAACAGTTTTTTGCACAAACATTAAACATGATACGTATGAGTAAAAATGTCTGTTCGTCCATTCGTCTGTTCGCATTTTTCTCAATAACTGTGCCTTAGAATTTTTTGAAATTTTGCACAAACATTAAACATTATATGAGTAAAAAAGTAACAGAATGGATTTTACGGGAAAACTCCAGTTGACCCCCCCCCTACCTTAGGGGTGCCTTTCAGGTTAAAATGGCTAAAATTGACACTGCACTGTTTGTGCAACTTTACAAATGAATGGACGTAGGTATCAGACAAAACAAAATCCAACAGATCACTACTGGATTTTTTTTATATATATATATATGGCATAATCGCGTTAACACACCAGTTCTCATCAAATCACTGAAGTTAGGCAACGTTGAGCCTGGTTAGTTCCAGGTGGGTGACCATTTGGGGATTCTAGGCGCTGTATGAGCTCTCTGCTTATCTTGGCATTTGTTTCCAGTCGTGCTGTATATGCACATTATTTGTCACTGGTATCCAACAATGTTGACTCAGAAGAGGGGTGGTTGGAGATTGCGCACCTCCTGCCACAAAAATTTCATGTACAGACACCCCTTCGTGGGTATCCGTAGTCTGTCAAAGATTGAAGGAGCTCCTAGATACATATATCTATATAATACTAAAACTCTGTCGTTCTTGGTTGTTTGCTTGTTTGCTTGCGCAATATCCTCCTTCTACAACTACTATGCCTCCTCTTCTTGCTACTACTATTACTTCTCCTCTTTACAACTACTACTATGCCTCCACTTCCTCCTCTTACTACTACACCTCCTCTTCCTTATCCTACTATTACTACTACTGGTTGACATGTATTTTCCCTACTACTACTCTAAACGGAACGACTCATAGAAACCTATCTATATATTTTGTTTTTCATTTTAATATACTTTCATAGAAATGTTTCTGTTATGTCACAAAAAAACTATTTTCTTTACGTCACAAGTGCCATGCTCATACATTAATTCCATAGCTAATATAACATACTGACCCCTTAGGGGATGTTTTGCAATTATTCTATATTACAACTATACTGTCGCAATTTTCTCACAAATAAATCAACTTTGAACTGTTACAACATTTTTTTTTTTTACTGTGTACGTTTTCAGTGGCCTAATTTTTTTTTTTTGATTTTAAATTATCCAAATAAACAATTATTAATACTTTCTGCATTTTTTTTACATTGTTCATTTCCGTATTATGTTTAAGTTATTTTAACGCAACTTAAAATTCAATGGCTGTAAGTTATTTTTGTTTTTTTAAATAAACAATTATAAACAGAATGACTCAGAGAAATCTATTTATATTCTGTTCATTTCCATATTACGTTTAAGTTATTTTAATGCAATTTTCTTACAAATAAATCTACTATTTTACAATGTATTGTTTTACTGTGTACGTTTTCAGCGACTCAATTTAAAAAATTTTTTTTTCCATATTTAAATTAATAGATATTTCAAAATTTGAATTTAACTTTAAGTATTATGGAATCTGTTCAGTGCACATTTACCTATAAGTATGTCAAACCACTTATAATTCAATGGCTGTAAGTTTTTTTTTCAAGATCAAACAATTATAAACGGAACGACTCATAGAAATCTATCTATATTCTTTTTCATTTCAATATACTTTCATAGAAATGTTTCTGTTATGTCACAAAAGACTATTTTCTTTACATCAAAAGTGTCACGCTCATACATGAATTCCATAGCTAATATAACATACTGACCCAACGGGTCACGGGTAGTCTAGTATATATATATATATATATATATATATATATATATATATATATGTTGTGTATATTTAGGCAGCATCCTCTCGTTCAAACAAATGTTATTGAAAAGCACAGAATTTTTCTGTTTTATTATCTCTGAATAGTTTTCTTTGTGGTTTTTTTTTTCAAAATTGTGTAAGTTGGATCCATAGTGAGCGCTTTCAACAGAGATACCTCTATCATCTTCAGGCATTTTGTGTTGTAGCAATTATGTTTTTTCCAAATTATATATACATATTTTTATCACAGTCACATGGTAGCTTATTATAAATTAGGTGGGCGGACTTTTTTTTATAGAGTATATTAATTTATTATATATATACATATATACATATTTAAAATTTAAAATTTGTTATCCTAAGCATTTTAAAATATTTCGACTATATTCGTAATTGATACGATTGATCTGCGTTTTTTTGTTTTAATATACAATACTTTGAGTATTTTTAATCTATTAACATTTTTAATCTGTTGACATTTTTAATCTGTTGACATTTTTAATCTGTTGACATTTTTAATCTGTTGACATTTTTAATCTGTTGACATTTTTAATCTATTAACATTTTTAATCTGTTAGCATTTTTAATCTATTAACATTTTTAATCTATTAACATTTTAAATCTATTAACATTTTTAATCTATTAACATTTTAAATCTATTAACATTTTTAATCTATTAACATTTTTAATCTATTAACATTTTAAATCTATTAACATTTTTAATCTATTAAAATTTTTTAATCTATTAACATTTTTAATCTATTAAAATTTTTTAATCTATTAACATTTTTAATCTATTAACATTTTTAATCTATTAACATTTTTCATCTATTAACATTTTTAATCTATTAACATTTTTAAGTGTTTTCCACCATGATTTTTCGGAATTCTGAATGTTTTCCCAAATGTTGCGATATCAATCTAAAGTCCGAGAGGTGGGGAGCTAATCTTCACGACAATGTGTTTGTAGTATAGCCTATGTAGTTAGTATTATTAGAGATACATTCTCCTAATAAGCAGTTTTTTTTAAACAAATCATTTGTCTGCGAAATGTTTTTGATTACGATGTTCGTTGTCTGCAATTTTTATAATAAATAATAAATTTTATGTTTTTGTAATCATTGCGAGTCACATATCGACGGATTATATTTTTTAGAATACTTTCATTAGTTTTGAGTTCTTGTGTAGCTGATTAGGGTAATATATTTGAATAGTTTGATAATTTTCTTGTTGGTTATTACTAGTTTGATTCAAGTTGCTGATCGCTAATTTTATTTGTTTATCTACAAGAAAGTTTAGGAATTGGCTATTGACTAAAACTTGTTTTATATTTTTTTAATTCATTAAAGAATATTTTTTGTTTGAGGAAATCATGTTCACACAATATTCTTTATTATATTGGTTTTATAACGGTATGGACATTCACTTCTAAAATTTTAAATACAGGAATTAACGGATGTAGGTTTTTTAAAAACAGAGGTGATAAATTTGTCGCTTCTACGGTCAATGAGAATGTCTAAAAACGAGATTATAGATACGAGAGTGTAGATAATAACTACACTAAAGTTTGTATGTAAAGTTAAGAATGGAATTATTCTGAAAAGTATTCTTTAAATATTCTATTTCCTCTATGTTATGGGAAAGAATCAATATATCGTCCACATATAGAACATTATCGAATCAAACACTTTGTTCTCCAGGTTTATATTCTTTGATTAGCAACCGTTGCTTTTAATATCGGACTTAAGACAGGGTGGTCATGAAATAGGTAAGGAGACAAATTTTTTGAAACCGGAAGTTACAAACTGGATGGATGGTTTAAACAGCAAGCTGATCTGAGTTTTATAATTTTATAGAATAAAAATTGTTCATTTACAACATAAGACTAAAGGCCTCAGAATGGGTTATAAATCCCAATCAAGATTTAACCTTGGTTCTCAGTTTAATTCATTTCTTTTATTGATTTTCTTTTTCTTTTACATCGGCATCACCACTTATCAAGGCCAAGAGGCCACTCGAGGATAAGGGTTAAAGAGTGTACAGTAGAAATTGGACAATATAGTAATCGTTAGTAATGGAAATTTGGTGAATTTGTTAACTTATATGGAACGGCTCATCAAGAACTTGTTTACATTAGACTTGAAGACAACCATATTGGTATTGTATCATGTTCATGCCGTAGATGGAATCGTGGTTAGTGTTCTCCATAGGTTTCGCTCCATTGTGGGTTCGATTCCTTTAAAGACATCACATGATTTGAACTTGGCAAAATGCATGAGGTGGGTTGCCATTACCTTCCCCAGCGCAGTGGCATCTGACTCCCCTGTTTGCACCTATCCGTTGTCCTTAGATCATCCACATAGCTGAGCTGCAGTTGAATGATGTAACTCTTAATAGAACCGTTGATCCGCTAGAGATTCATCCTCCTCCATGGCTGGTCCTGGATATGACCTTAAATTATATCCAATGGTGAGGCCCCAGCTTTGGGGAGTGTGGAGCCACCCCTTAATTGCCATTGCTTCCAGGTCCACTCTGACCCAAAGTGGTAGTACATGTTAGGGTCCCAACTATGGGTCAAATAGAAACTGACTTGAAATAAAATGACCTGAAAAGGGTTGATATGCTGTAAAACAAAAACAACCAACCAATCCTCCATGGCCATCCAATGCTGCCGACATCATCAGAGTTTACCTTTTAGATGCATGTCTTAACGAAGATGAGGGAAGCATCTCCCCCAGTGAATTAAAGCGCCTCCAGGTACCAACCTGGAAATTTCTTATGACTTGGTACATACAGTGATTAGACTTTCCAAATGGTCACCCATCTGGTACTGGCCAGGCTCATCATTGTTTAACTTTGGTGATCTGGTGGGAACCGGTGTGTCAACGTGATTGTGCCGCATCTTTTAATGGTACATTAATTTCAGAAAATTTAGAAAGTTTCAGAAACTGATGACCGACAACAACAGTGTTCAGACGGCACCAACGACATTGACAAACCTTGTCCAGAGCATTTTAAATCTTTTATTATCACATGTGAACTCCCTGAAACGTTTTGCAAATATATGTGAAAAGACTTACAAACAGATGTTTACAGTAATCTTTTATTAAATAGGTTTAAGGCTCCTAAAATGCGTACTAGAATTGTCCGCAATGGTGCAGTGGTTAAGTACTTGGAAAATTCAAGTGTAAAAAGTGATATTCTCTTGAATATGTGGCGTGGGTGAACGAAAAATACAATTGCAAATTACTTAGGACCTCAACCCAGTCATGGCTGATGGAACAAGAGCATGCTACCCACATGAAGTAAATAAAGGGCTCTGCTCAAAATTCCATCCAAATTCATGAATTTGACAAAATACACCCGAAGAAGGTTAGAGGTTACATTGACCGAAACGTTGTGAAAATCACACTCAAGATGAGAACAGTAGTCCGATGAATCCAAGCAACACAAATAACCAATCCTCATCTCAAAAATTCAGAAACGTTTTACCTTTTATTTTATCTTTTCACATAGATTTGCAAAACGTTTCAGGGAGATCACAGTTGATATAAAAGATTTAAAATGATCTGGACAAGATTTTTCAGTGTCGTTGGTGCTGTCTGGACACTGTCATTGTCTGCTATTGGCTTCTTCTGAAATAATGTTTATGGTACTTCTTAGCTTTGAACACAAGTGAAAAACAGTTAAAAATTTCACAATGAATTTATCAAAATCTTGGCTAAAATACATGAAATTAAAAAGGAAAAAAAAATCTTTATTAAACTTTCGATACACCTTCCCCTGAAAAAAAAAGAATGAGATTTGTGCATTTATTACTGTAACTGACAGGACAAAAAAAAAAAAGAGATGAAAAATAAATGTTACCAAAGGCAAGATTCTTCTACCTACTTGAATAAGTTTATTTGTGTTTAAAATTATTTTAAAGCATGCTTTTTGTTCAAAGCAAACTTCGCGTTCACTTTGTTGCGTAAGAATTTAAAATTTTTAAAAAAATTTAAAAAATGGTGCCAATAAGCTCTTCACAAAGAATCTTGATAATAACTCAAAATCAAAAATTAAACAAACACTGGCCGAAACAGATCAAATAAATATTAACAATCAAGTGAACATGTTGTAAATTTTGTATATTATTTGGATTTTTGAGTGATAAATCAAGACTTAAAAGTAAGAATGGAAATGAAAATCATTTTACGTTACATGTATTTTACGTTAAATTTATTTTACATTAAATTTATTTATGTTAAATTTATTTTATGGTAAATTTATTTTACATTATATTTATTTTACATTAAATTAATTTTATATATAAAATTTATTTAACGGTAAATATTTTTTACATTAAATTTATTTCATATTAAATTTATTATACATTAAATTTATTTTACCTTATATTAATTTTACATTAAATTCACTTTACGTTTAATTTATTTTACATTAAATTTATTTTAGGTTGAACTTATTTTACATTAAATTTATTTATCATTAAATTTTTTTACGTTCAATTTATTTTATATAAAATTTATTTTACGATACATTTATTTTACATTAAATTTATTTAAATTGCATTTTATAAATATTAAATTTAATTTAATTAATTTCACATAAAATTTATTTCACATAAAATTTATTTTACATAAAATTTATTTCACATAAAATTTATTTTACATTAAATTTATTTTACATTTAATTTATTTACATAAAATTTTATAAACATGAACTTTATTTTACATCAAATGTTTTTACATTAATTTTATTTTACATTAAATTTATTTTATATTAATTTTTTTATTAAATTTATTTTACGTTAAATTTATTTTACATTAAATTAAATTTATATTAAATTTATTTGGCGTTAAATTTATTTACCTTAAATTTTATTTACATACACTTTATTTTACATTATATTTATTTCACATTAAACGTATTTTACGCTACATTTATTTTACATTAAATTTATTTATGTTTAATTTATTTTACGCTAAATTTTATTTACTTTAACTTTATTTTACATTAAATTTATTTTATATTAAATTAATTTCATATTAAATTTATTTTACACTATTTATAATTTATTTTATGGTAAATTTATTTTACATTATATTTATTTTACATTAAATTAATTTTATATATAAAATTTATTTAACGTTAAATTTATTTTACATTAAATTTATTTTACCTTATATTAATTTTACATTAAATTCACTTAATATTAATTTAAGTTTAATTTATTTGACATTAAATTTATTTAAGGTTAAACTTATTTTACATTAAATTTATTTATCATTAAATCTTTTGTACATTAAATTTATTTTATATAAAATTTATTTTACGTTAAATTTATTTTACATTAAATATATTTTACATAAAATTTATTTTAACTTTAATTTATTTTCTATTAAATTCATTTTACATAATTTACTTCACCGTAAAAGTATTAGACGTTAAATTTATTTTAAATTAATTTTTTTACGTTAAATGTATTTTACATGAAATATATTTTACATTAAATTTGTTTTACGTACAAGTTCTTTTACATTAAATTTATTTTACTGTATTTTATATTAAAGTTATTTTACGTTAAATTTATGTTAGATAAAATATATTTAACATTAAATTTGTTTCCCGTTAAATTTATTTTGAATTAAATTATTTTTTATATTAAATTTATTTAACATTAGATTTATTTTACATTTAATTTATATTACATTAAATATTTTTTAAATAAAATTTTTTTACGTTAAATTTTTTTTTACATTAAAGTTATTTTACACTAAATTTATTTTACATAAAATTTTTATTTGCATCAAATTTATTTTACGTTTAGTTTATTTCATGTTAAATTTGTTTTACGTTTAACTTTTTGACATAAAATCTATTTTACATCAAATTTTTTTTACAATATTTTTTACATTGAATTTATTTTAAATTTAATTTTATTTACATTAAAATTTATTTATATTTAATGTATTTTATTATTAAGTTATTTTCCATTAAATTTATTTTATGTTAAATTTTTTACATTAAAGATATTTTGCATTACATTTTTAAAGTTAAATGTATTTTTCATTAAGTTTATTTTACACTAAATTTATTTTACATGAAATGTTTTTGCATTAAATTTATTTATATTAATTTCTTTTACATTAAATGCTTTTGTGTTTAATTTTTTCATTAAATATCTTTTATGTGTATTTGTTACATTAAATTTATTTTACATTCAATTTAGTCTTCTTTCAATTAATTTTTATATTATATTTCTTTTAAATTATATTTATTTTAAATTAAATTTATTTTACATTAAATTTATTTTACATTAAATTTATTTTACATTAAATTTATTTTACATTAAATTTATTTTACATTAAATTTATTTTACATTAAATTTATTTTACATTAAATTTATTTTACATTAAATTTATTTTAAATTAAATTTATTTTACATTAAATTTATTTTACATTAAATTTATTTTAAATTAAATTTATTTTACATTAAATTTATTTTAAATTAAATTTATTTTACATCAAATTTATTTTAAATTAAATTTATTTTACATTAAATTTATTTTACATTAAATTTATTTTAAATTAAATTTATTTTAAATTAAATTTATTTTAAATCAAATTTATTTTAAATTAAATTTATTTTACATTAAATTTATTTTACATTAAATTTATTTTAAATTAAATTTATTTTACACAAAATTGATTTTACGTTGACTTTATTACTTTTTTTATACATAGGAATCATCATTTATTAAGGCCAGAGACCACTCGAGGATGAGGGTTAAAGAGTATACAGCAGGCAATGGGACAATATCGTAGTAATCATTAGTAGTGTAAATTTGGTAAATTGGATTACTTAAGTGGACGGAACTTGTTTACGTTGGACTTGAAGACGACCATATTGTAGTCAGCTGGAAAGCAGGAAAACGGAAGACAATTCCATAGTCGTGCAGTTCTAAGAAAGAAGCTTTGTTCATGGAATCTACGTTTAGGTTTAGGCACAGATAAAGAGTGGGGGGAATTATTGATAGTGGTTTCAGCTAAATGAAACTGTAGCGTTCAAAGCTGGTGACGTAACCAGTGTACCAACGTGACACACATAATAACTGATTAAAAATTAAAAATAAACTAAGATGAATGTACAAAATGTTTAACGATTTTAAAAATTTTGACCCATTTTTGACTCCTTAAAAACCGAATAAAAACCCATAAAATAACTTAAAACCAATGAAATAACTAAAAACCAATAAAATAACTAAAAACCATAAAATAACTAAAAACCCATAAAATAACTAAAACCCAATAAAATAACTAAAAACCAATAAAATAACTAAAAACCATAAAATAACTAAAAACCAATAAAATAACTAAAAACCAATAAAATAACTAAAAACCCATAAAATAACTAAAAACCAATGAAATAACTAAAAACCAATAAAATAACTAAAAACCATAAAATAACTAAAAACCCATAAAATAACTAAAAAACCATAAAATAACTAAAAACCATAAAATAACTAAAAACCCATAAAATAACTAAAAACCCATAAAATAACTAAAAACCAATAAAATAACTAAAAACCAATAAAATAATTAAAAAACCATAAAATAACTAAAAAACCATAAAATAACTAAAAACCATAAAATAACTAAAAACCAATAAAATAACTAAAAAACCATAAAATAACTAAAAACCCATGAAATAACTAAAAACCAATAAAATAACTAAAAACCAATAAAATAACTAAAAACCCATAAAATAACTAAAAACCCATAAAATAACTAAAAACCCATAAAATAACTAAAAACCAATAAAATAACTAAAAACCCATAAAATAACTAAAAACCCATAAAATAACTAAAAAACCATAAAATAACTAAAAACCATAAAATAACTAAAAACCCATAAAATAACTAAAAAACCATAAAATAACTAAAAACCATAAAATAACTAAAAACCATAAAATAACTAAAACCCATGAAATAACTAAAAACCCATGAAATAACTAAAAACCCATGAAATAACTAAAAACCCATAAAATAACTAAAAACCCATAAAATAACTAAAAACCCATATAAAAACTAAAAACCCATAAAATAACTAAAAACTCATGAAATAACTAAAAACCCATAAAATAACTAAAAACCCATGAAATAACTAAAAACCCATGAAATAACTAAAAACCCATAAAATAACTAAAAACCCATAAAATAACTAAAAACCCATATAAAACTAAAAACCCATAAAATAACTAAAAACTCATAAAATAACTAAAAACCCATAAAATAACTAAAACCCATAAAATAACTAAAAACCCATAAAATAACTAAAAAACCATAAAATAACTAAAAACCATAAAATAACTAAAAACCATAAAATAACTAAAAACCATAAAATTACTAAAAACCCATAAAATAACTAAAAAACCCATAAAATAACTAAAAAACCATAAAATAACTAAAAACCCATATAAAAACTAAAAACCCATAAAATAACAAAAACTCATAAAATAACTAAAAACCCATAAAATAACTAAAAACCCATAAAATAACTAAAAACCCATAAAATAACTAAAAAACCATAAAATAACTAAAAACCCATATAAAAACTAAAAAACCATAAAATAACTAAAAAACCATAAAATAACTAAAATAAACATAAAATAACTAAAAACCCATAAAATAACTAAAAACCATAAATTAACTAAAAACCCATAAAATAACTAAAAACCCATAAAATAACTAAAAAAACATAAAATAACTAAAAACCCATAAAATAACTAAAAAACCATAAAATAACTAAAAACCCATATAAAAACTAAAAACCCATAAAATAACTAAAAACCCATAAAATAACTAAAAAAACATAAAATAACTAAAAACCCATAAATAACTAAAAACCCATAAAATAACTAAAAACCATAAAATAACTAAAAAACCATAAAATAACTAAAAAACCATAAAATAACTAAAAACCCATAAAATAACTAAAAAAAACATAAAATAACTAAAAACCCATAAAATAACTAAAAACCTATGAAATAACTAAAAAACCATAAAATAACTAAAAACCTATGAAATAACTAAAAACCCATAAAATAACTAAAAACCATAAATTAACTAAAAACCCATAAAATAACTAAAAACCCATAAAATAACTAAAAACCCATAAAATAACTAAAAAACCATAAAATAACTAAAAACCCATATAAAAACTAAAAACCCATAAAATAACTAAAAACCCATAAAATAACTAAAAAACCATAAAATAACTAAAAACCCATATAAAAACTAAAAACCCATAAAATAACAAAAACTCATAAAATAACTAAAAACCCATAAAATAACTAAAAACCCATAAAATAACTAAAAACCCATAAAATAACTAAAAAACCATAAAATAACTAAAAACCCATATAAAAACTAAAAAACCATAAAATAACTAAAAAACCATAAAATAACTAAAATAAACATAAAATAACTAAAAACCCATAAAATAACTAAAAACCATAAATTAACTAAAAACCCATAAAATAACTAAAAACCCATAAAATAACTAAAAAAACATAAAATAACTAAAAACCCATAAAATAACTAAAAAACCATAAAATAACTAAAAACCCATATAAAAACTAAAAACCCATAAAATAACTAAAAACCCATAAAATAACTAAAAAAACATAAAATAACTAAAAACCCATAAATAACTAAAAACCCATAAAATAACTAAAAACCATAAAATAACTAAAAAACCATAAAATAACTAAAAAACCATAAAATAACTAAAAACCCATAAAATAACTAAAAAAAACATAAAATAACTAAAAACCCATAAAATAACTAAAAACCTATGAAATAACTAAAAAACCATAAAATAACTAAAAACCTATGAAATAACTAAAAACCCATAAAATAACTAAAAACCATAAATTAACTAAAAACCCATAAAATAACTAAAAACCCATAAAATAACTAAAAAAAACATAAAATAACTAAAAACCCATAAAATAACTAAAAAACCATAAAATAACTAAAAACCCATATAAAAACTAAAAACCCATAAAATAACTAAAAACCCATAAAATAACTAAAAAACCATAAAATAACTAAAAACCCATAAAATAACTAAAAACCCATAAAATAACTAAAAACCATAAAATAACTAAAAAACCATAAAATAACTAAAAACCCATAAAATAACTAAAAAAAACATAAAATAACTAAAAACCCATAAAATAACTAAAAACCTATGAAATAACTAAAAACCCATAAAATAACTAAAAACCCATGAAAACTGCAATCATGTGTAGGAACCTATCGCTTCGACTTTTAGTTTCGGAAGAGATAGAGTTTACCGACAGACAGACAAACATTTTATATTTTAGACTAGCGGAGGTACCCGGTGTGGTGATGTGTGGGAGGTAAAAAAAACAAAACACAAAATAAAAAATAAGCGAACAATGTTAAAACCTCTTACAAAAATTGGAAAAACAAAAACAAAAAAAAACAACAAACGTGATGGAAAAATAAAAAAAACGAACATAAAAATGGCATAAATAATAATAATAATAAGCCTGTTTCAATATTAAAACTTTAAAAATCGAGAAAAATATATCTGCTGTCTCGACTCGAACGTGCAATCTTAAGATAACAATGCTGCTACCATACCGACTGGTCTGTAACCATGTCAGCGTAATTTTTTTTTTTTTTTTATTTAAACAAATTCAAGAAAGAACTTTTTATTCCCATGCGTGTACGGCTAAATTATCATGAAGGAACAATTTTTTGCTACACCTGCCCTGTAGAAAAGTGCCAAGTTGAGGGTGATGGAATTTAATATTTTAGCCAAGTTTTCAATATTTGTCGTCCGAAGGGTCGAGCTTCAAAATGATACTGATCTCATGAAAATCTGTGGCCTCTGTCGAAAGTTTTGGCGAGACATAGAAACATAAAAACAAAACTGGAAAAAGTGTTAAAATACCTTCGGCTTTCACTTATCGTTAAAAAACAGCAAATTTGTTTTTTAGAAAAAAAAAATAAAGCTACTTAATCAATTTTTTGTGATTTTTGGAATATGAAATCTTCATTCTGTGACAAATAGGAACAATAGAAAGGCATCCATTTTTGTTTACTGCTGTAAGTGCTAATCTGAAGAAGCACCTAGTTTCAGCAACAATTTTTAGTTCTTCTTTGCTATTGTAGCAAAAAATGAAAAATTGAATTCAAACAAATGGCATCTGTTGGATTATCATGTCACAATAATGAACAGATCCAAAACTTCTGAAAAACGATGAGGCAGAAAATTATTTATTAATGAAAATAGTTTTCGAAGACAATCAGCGAAAATTGCAAAAACAAAACAAAAACAAAACAAAAACAAAACAAAAAAGTTCTAAACAAAAGGGAGATAATTACTTTCTGAAAACTCAAAATCTTTGACCAATTCAGCCAAACTTAATTTTTGCTAATTGTCTTCAAAAACTTTACATTAATAATTTTCTACCTTATCGTTTTTCATAATTTTTGGATATGTTCATTACTGCAACATTATAATGGTTTCACTTGAAATTCAATATTTCAATTTTCGAATTTTGCTACAATAATGAAGAGGAACCTAATTTTCTATTTAATAATTTTTCATAATTTTTGGATATTTTACTAATTTCAACATGACAATCAAGTAGATACCATTACTGAAGTGGCATATAATCCTATGCGAGTTAAATCAGTTTCATTGGAATATGTCAAATTTGTAAACGGTTCACAATCGCATCCCGGCCAGGGAAGATGATCATATAACATGATCATCTTGGCACAACGGAAGAATAAGTGGCCCTAGATCCGGTCATAAAGATGTCATGTGAGAAGCTCAAATTGAAGAAATAATTGTTCAGACACATTTTTTTTTTTACATATTTTTTATAAAAACAAGTTATGTTTGATTAATGTTTGCACAATGTTTTTTTTTTGTTTACTCGCCTCTCCACAAGGGCAGAGTTAGACACAAGGTCGGTTTTTAATGTGGGGAGAAACCAGCTCACCAAAAAGGAGCACTCTGGTTAGTAAAAAAAAATTAAAAAATATGTCAGTCATGAAGGATTTCTCCTCCATTAACCGAGATCAAAAAGGTTTAGTGCATCATCTGCTAAACAGATACTACACTTTGAGTTATTTATTTTTTATTTACTCTAAAAAGTTTACAAACAAAACAGAAATAAACAAAAAATTAGGCACAAGGCCACTCAAAAATGGGGGAGATGGTGTCTATGGTCATCCTCATCACTGCACCTTTGCTTGTCTATGCTTCTATGCTTGATTCTAGCTTGTTGCGGACCAGGGTATAAAACACCCAAGCTCGCCACAAGAAAATAATGAAATGAATGGAATTGAAGGAAACAAAGATTCAATTGATAAACGTCATTTATTTGCTGTTGAAAGAATGAACGTTTTAGTTATAACATGTGTTCATGTCCGCACGTGTGTAACCAATGTTCGTTACGGGACTGGTGTTGTAGCAAGAAAAGGAAATGTGTGTGCATCTCAAGTTCGGGTCACTATTGTTTGTTCGCGTGTGGGAAGAGAAATGAGTGTTGTAGTGAAAATTGAGAATGATAGTCCAGCGTGTGGACAAAAAAGTGGATAGAGAGTTGACATCAGTTAGTAGTCAGCTACGCGAAGGTGTTCTCAGGGACCAGTAGTAGATAGAGAGAGAAAGAGTGGGAATGTGTACATACGGTCTGTTAGCTCATGCCCCATACAAAATAATAAGTGGGCGTGACGCACGCGGGCGGTCCGAAGACCGACCGACCAGCACGGAAGCTGGGCCGGAAAAAAAGGAAGAGCCGGTTGTTGCTCTCTCTTTTATACTCGTTTTCGGTGGTCATTTGCGCATGTGTATATTTCCTTAGAAAGCAGAAGTGACGTCGTCCATGTGTGCATTCGTGTGCGCATGTATGAGTACATATGTGTGCATTAGCGTGTGTGTATATACCATGAATGTGAGTGTATGTATGCGAACGTGAATATGTGTGGACGTGGGCGCGTATGTTTGTGTGTGCGTATGTATATGACATAGTTTGAAATGTGAATGTGTGTTTTTGTGTGAGACTTGAAAAAGGCTCGTAAGCTAAAGTTCTCATTCACTAAGTACACCTGGGGTCGTCCTACTGTGGAAAGCTCGCGTCAAGGGTAGATAACTCAGCATTAAGTAAACAATAGCCACCGTAAATTAATTGCTGTTCAATACTTGGTTATTATATAAGTATATAAGTAGAAATTGCATTAGTATAGAAAGGTTTACATTGACTAAGGACAAATTAACTAGAGTGAAGCATCAACAGATACTACACTTTGATTTATTTTTATGTTACAAAATACAAAGCACACACAAGAATAAACGAAAAAATTAGGCATAAGGCCACTCAACATTTGGGGAGGTTAGGGTGTCTATGGTCATCCTCGTAATTGTACCTTGCAATGTTCCTATTTACTTGCTTCCCCACGAGGGCAGAGTTAGACACAGTTTTAGTTTTAAATGTGCGAAAAATCCGGCTCCCCCAAAAGGAGGTACTTTGGATAGGAGCAAAAATAAAAATTGTCTCAGTTTAGAAGGATTTCTCGGTACTACTACAGTTTATCGTCGAAAATGGAGACACCATTTTTTTTCGGGCACCTGTCGTCAGAGAAATCAGTATTTTAAACTATGACCGAAACATGGATTAAATAAATAATAATAAAATAAACAAACTAGATAATGCTTACTACAGGAAATAATTAATATGTACCCCCAGCGTAGTATAAACACCCCAACCTTCCCCATGTTAAGAACGGCCTTCGAGGTTCGGGGTTGTTTATTCCGAAAGACGTTCTTAACATAAACTGTAGTAGTACCGATTTCTCCTTCAGTGAAGAAGGAGCCCTTCCTTCACTGACCGAGGACAGAAAAGATGAAATTTTGTAGTATCAGAACAGATACTACACTTTGTTCCTAGCCAAAATTCAATGGGTTGGATCTGTCTTAGTATCATAAAAATATTACTTAGAAAATGGGATAATCTCCGAAATCAGTCAAGCAAAATAAATAAGTTAATTAATTTCGTTTCATTTCGTTTTCAAGTTTCCGGTTCGATGTTTAAGTTTAATGGACACGGACGATTTTTTTTTTTTTTTTTTTTTTGTGGTGATTTGGCCACATTTACCAGTAAATAAAACGTACATTTTTACGACCTGCCCCAGGGGCCCCTGCGTAGTATAAACACCTCAACCTTCCCATGTTAAGAACGGCTTTCGAGGTTGAGGGGTGTTTATTCTGAAAGCCGGTCTTAACATGGAGAGGTTGGGGGATTTATACTACGCTGGGACAGGTTGTAAAAATTTACCCCCCCCCCAAAAAAAACAATTATTTAATTATATAAATTATATATTATAAAATTTAATAATAAATACCCCCTCAACTTCGAAAGCATGGGGACGTGTTAAATTCCGAAACATGTGGTGGGTTGGGGGTGTTTTAACTACGTTGGGACACGTCGTAAAAATTTACATTTTTTTTGTTGTTTCGTCCCAGTTTTTGTAAATTATTATGTACTTTCATCTAACAATTTAATAAATAAATCTACCAATTTAATAAATAAGAAAGATATCGGCAAACTTTAAAATTTAACTTGAAAATAATATTAAAAAAAAAAAAAAAGCACGGTAACAAAAGTGCATAAGTACCACACTTTTTTTTTTCGTGATAAAACTAAAGTAATTTTTTTGTTTTAAATATGGTTTCGTTTTTCGTGTCATGCTTCTGTTCCGTTTTAAAAATTGAGCTGCCGGAAATGGATACGGTTGATTATGATCAACCGTATCCATTTCCGGTAGCTTAATTCTTTCGGGCACTGATTTTGGAAATAAGGAGTGGCTGGTTACTTTTAATGCATCTAAAACCAAGCTTCTCTCTTTACATCATCAACATTCTAATTCACATTTGTCATCAATTGAAATGAATGGCTCTCGTCTTCAGGAGGCCTCAAGTTTTGACAAGCTTCTGGGCTTGACCATTACTCCTGATCTTAAATGGAACACGTATATCAAATCTGTTGCCAAGGCCGCTGGAAAAATGGTGGGTTCTTTCTATCGATCCAGTAGATATCTCACTGCTGATGCTATTCTCTACCTATATAAGAGCCAGGTACGTCCAAGGATGGAATACTGTTGCCACATCTGGGCAGGAGCTGCTAGAAAGGACTTGTCCTGCCTTGATAGAGTTCAAAATAGACTTCGTAGCCTCGTAGGAGATGTCCTTTTCTCCTCCTTGCAACCTCTATCTCACAGAAGAGATGTTGCGAGTTTGTCTCTGATGTATCGTTATTTTCATGGAAAGTGTTCAACTGAGCTTCAATCTATGGTCCCCCCTCGCCAAACTTTCACAAGAAACACTCGTCTAGCTGTAAACACTATCAATAATTTCCCCCACTCTTTATCTGTGCCTAAACCTAAACGTAGATTCCATGAACAAAGCTTTTTTATTAGAACTGCACGCCTGTGGAATTGTCTTCCGTTTTCCTGCTTTCCGGCTGACTACAATATGGTTGTGTTCAAGTCTAAAGTAAATAAGTTCTTGATGAGCCGTTCCATATAAGTTATTAAATTTACCAAATTTTCATTACTAATGATTACTATATTGACCAACTTCTACTGTACACTCTTTAACCCTTATCCTTGAGTGGCCTCTGGGCCTTGATAATGTGGTGATGCCTTTGTAAAAAAAACAAAAAACAAAAAAAACTGTAATCACTTACCTTTAGTTTTGAAAAAAAAAAATAATAATAATATATATATATTGAATGAGAAAAAAAAAAATACAAATTCTTTTTCTTCAAATTGTTAAAATTTTCTTCGAGTCAATCGAAACAATTCGTATTTTCTAAAAAAAAAAAAAAAGTTAAAAATAATTAAATATTTTTTTTAAAAAAGAAGAAACAAAATCTAGAAATTGTTTCGCGTTTGACAGAAAAGAATTAGACGGTGTAAAACAACGAATCGTTCCTTCTGTAAAAAAAAGTCCTTCCACTAAATTTTGGCCGCAAGTTCAGACGTAAACCTAATTTTAAAAATTAAAAAAATACAATTACAAAAAACAAAACAAACAAACAAACAAACAAAAAAACAAAAACAAAATAACTTGCTGTACGCGTACCCGTCACGGAACGGAAATCACATAAATTGATCAAATAGTTTATAAATACGTACGTAAAAGTTTTTTTTGTAATTTTATTTAGTACCTTAAGGTACTAAATAAAATTACAAAAAAAAAACTTTTACGTACGAATTGTTTCGATTGACTCTAACTTTTTATATATATATATATATATATATATATATATATATATATATATATATATATATATTTTTTTTTTTTTTTACAAGGGTGTCACCACTTATCAAGGCCCAGAGGCCACTCAAGGATAAGGGTTAATAGGTATACATTAGTCATTGTGATTTTAGCATAGTAAACAGTGGGAATTTTGGAACTTGGATTACTTAGGGGGACGATTAAATTAGAACTTGTTCACATTGGACTTTTTCTTTTTTTTTTTTTTCATAGGTATCAACTCATTATCAAGGTCAAAGAGGCAACTCAAGGATAAGGGTTAAAGAGTGTACAGTAGAAATTGGACAATATAATAATCATTAGTAATGAAAATTTGTTAAATTTGATAACTTATATGGAACGGCTCATCAAGAACTTATTTACGTTAGACTTGAAGACAACCATATTGTAGCCAGCCGGAAAGCAGGAAAACGGAAGACAATTCCACAGGTGTGCAGTTCTAATAAAAAAGCTTTGTTCATGGAATCTATGTTTAGGTTTAGGCACAGATAAAGAGTGGGGGGGGGGAATTATTGATAGTGTTTACAGCTAGACGAGTGTTTCTTGTGAAAGTTTTGCGAGGGGGGACCATAGATTGAAGCTCAGTCGAACACTTTCCATGAAAATAACGATACAGCAGAGACAAACTCGCAACATCTCTTCTGTGAGATAGAGGTTGCAAGGAAGAGAAAAGGACATCTCCTACGAGGCTACGAAGTCTATTTTGAACTCTATCAAGGCAGGCCAAGTCCTTTCTAGCAGCTCTTGCCCAGATGTGGCAACAGTATTCCATCCTTGGACGTACCTGGCTCTTATATAGATAGAGAATTGCATCAGCAGTGAGATATCTACTGGATCGATAGAAAGATCCCACCATTTTTCCAGCGGCCTTGGCAACAGATTTGATGTACGTGTTCCATTTAAGATCAGGAGTAATGGTCAATCCCAGAAGCTTGTCAAAACTTGAGGCCTCCTGAAGACGAGAGCCATTCATTTCAATTGATGCCAGATGTGGATCAGAATGTTGATGATGTAAAGAGAGGAGCTTGGTTTTAGATGCATTAAAAGTAACCATAAAAAAGTTAGAAAAGCATTTCATCCAAGGCATGAAAATTGTTAAACAAAATGTTTTTACTATAGGCTTTAAAAATAAAGGTACAAGATTCAATTTCAAATTTATTTATCTTCAAAGTGCACTTTTATACATTTTACAAAGTAAGGTATAAAAACTTAATACCTTACTTTGTAAAATGTATAAAAGTGCACTTTGAAGATAAATAAATTTCAAATTGAATCTTGTACCTTGTGGTGGACTGGTGGATATATTATACATATCCCCCAGTCGTACAAAATAGGAGAAATGGTTTGAATTGGGAAAGGAAAAATGAATTGCTTTGAGGAAGGAACAAACAACGCGTTTATTTGAAGTAAACGAACTAGGATTTATTTTGTGAAGAAACACATGTCCGTGTTCGTCTCTTGCTGTTTACTGGTGAGAAGGAAAGTCTATTGTCGTAGAGAGAGAAAGAGAGAAAGTCAATCCAGTTTGGTGTGCGTCTCTCACTGTTAGCTGGTGAGAAGGAAAGTCTATTGTAGTATAGAGAGAGAGAGAGAGAGAGAGAGAGAGAAAATGAGAACAAGTCAATCCAGGCCATGGAGATAGAAAACGTGTAAGGTGTACGTACTGTCTGTTAGCTCGTACCCTATAAATAGTAGCAGGGGACGTGACGCGTGCGGGCGCCCCGAAAGGGGAGCAAATTGTCCAACGACCGCTCAGCTCGGGAGCTAAGTTGAAAAAGGAGGAAGCAACTTATTGCTCTTGCTTTTATATTTGTTTCCGGTGGTCTTTTGCGCATGTGTGAATTTCCTTCGAAAGGGAAGTGACATTGTCCATGTGTGCGTACATGTGCGTACGTTAGCGTGTGTGTGTATACACGTGAATTTATGTACGCGAACGTGAATATATCTACTTGTGTGTACATGTGCGTGTATGTTTGTGTGTGCGTATGTATATGACAAGAAAAGTGTCTTGAAATGTGAATGCGTGTTTTTGTGTGAGACTAGGAAAGGCTCCCACAACCTTTATTTTTAAAGCCTATAGTAAAAACATTTTGTTTAACAATTTTTATGCCTTGGATGAAATGCTTTTCTAACTTATATAAAAATTACAAAAAAAATTTTACGTATTTGATCAATTTATGTGATTTTTTCGAATATGACCTTTTCGTTCCGTGACGGGTACGTACATCAAGTTCTTTTGTTTTTGTTTTTTTTTGTTTGTTTGTTTTATTTTTTGTAATTGTATTTAGTATTTTTTTAATTTTTAAAATTAGGCTTACGTCTGAACTTGCGGCCAAAATTTAGGGGAAGGCTTTTTTTACAGAAGGAACGATTCGTTGTTTTACACCGTCTAAATTAAAAATAAAGCTACAAGATTCAATTTGAAATTTATTTATCTTCAAAGTGCACTTTTATACATTTTACAAAGTAAGGTATAAAAACTTAATACCTTACTTTGTAAAATGTATAAAAGTGCACTTTGAAGATAAATAAATTTCAAATTGAATCTTGTAGCTTTATTTTTAAAGCCTATAATAAAAACATTTTGTTTAACAATTTTCATGCCTTGGATGAAATGCTTTTCTAACTTTTATCGTATCTTTTTAAGATTATATTTTATTTAATTTATTAATTTGGATTTAAAAAAAGATGAACGTGGTTTTGCATATATTTATAAAAACTCTCCTACTCTCTATTTCAGTCTGTATTTCTCCTCTAACCTTATCTCATTTTTGCAACCCCCTCTTTGTATTATTACAGGTCTGAATATTCTCTCTGTTTCAGTTTGTATTTCTCCTCACACCACAATTCTTTTTTGCAACTCCCTCTTTGTCATACATGTCTGAATAATGAGAAAATCTGAATTCTTTTAACAAAAACTTTAAAATAGCTTTTTTAGATTAATTTTTTAAAACTTCTTTCAGAATAGAAAATCTTTACAATTTATTAAGGAACATATTTCATATAGGTTTCATTAAAAAAATATTCAGTAGATAACTAGAAAAATAGAGATGAAAATTTCAAAAGGAATGTATAACTGGTTACGCTCAATAGTAGTCCTCGCTAGCGAAAGCCTTTGTTATTCTATTATAATTATTATTATTTAAAACATTTTGTGTCCTGCTCTTTCGCGTGAGGACTAATATATATATATATATATATATATATATATATATATATATATATATATACACACTAGCCTGGGTGCCTGGCGTTGCTCGAGTGTTTGGAAGTGTATGTTGAGCAAAAAAAAAAAAGTGGTAGTAGGCAGGCAGGCTCGAACCCATACTGTGAAGGAGGAAAAGAACTTGAAAAAAGAGGATAGTGAATTCAATAAGTTGGTAATTAACTTTAAAATCATAGGAGTCGCCACACATGAACAGAAATGAACGTTGCTCTTAAACCTGGCCAGGAGCCAGTTAAGCTTCCCTCTTTATGTCATGTTATTTATTTCCACACGAAAGCAAATTGCACACAAAGTTGTTTTTAATGTGGGAGCACTCTGGCAGTATCCAAATAAATAGTAATTGTCTAAGTATGAACGGGTTTCCGAGGACGAATTACAGAACAGATACGACCCGTCCGGAAGGCCAGGCAGTTGCATTCCAATACTTTTGCTTTATTTATATGGAAAAGACAAACAAACAGCTGACATGATGGCACGGTGGGAATTTTGTTTCCCATCTTTTCTCTCTTACTTTCTCTCTCTATCCTGCTCTAACCGAGTATGCCGACTTGTTCCACAAATCCCAAAACCTCAACATGAAACATCTTCAGAAAAAAAAACTCGAATAACCTAGAACTCCATCTTCCAACGTAGACCCCTACTACCATGTCTCCTTCTCCAACATCAGGGGGCTACGTTCCAACCTTCCAGAGGTTGAAACCCAATTATAGGAGACAAAACCGGACATATTCTTTCTGAGCGAAACTGGAATAGGGCCGACCACTTCCCTAGATGAGTTCATAATTAACAGATCCTCTAACTTAACATCTAAATCTGACCCCCAAGATCGCCATGGGCATGGAATATGTGCCTACATTAAAGATGGCTTCCCATGTGGCAGGGATATCTCTAGAGAAGATCCTAATTTACTTTATATGTGCTTCCGTGTTGCACTTGCTTACACCACTGCATTTATATTTGCCCTCTATCGGCCCCATAACAGCGGAGTTACTATCTTTAAGAGCATATCTGAGAAAATAGATCACATCCTGTCTGCACATTCCTCGGCTAACCTCCACATCTATGGTGACTTCAACGTCCATAACGTGGAATGGCTGACCCACTCAAATAAGATAGACGATGAGGGGAGATTCTGTCATGATTTTGCCATTGCTTATGACCTCACTCAGATTGTTCGCGAGCCCACCCGTGTGCCCGATACTACAGGCAAGCCTCCTAGACCTTTTTCTCTCAACTTCCCCTGAGCTATGTTCATGTTCCGTTCTTTCTCCTCTAGGATCCTCCGACCACTTCGTTGTATCAGTTAAGATAAAAATAAAATGTAATAAGTCCCAGACGTACCCCTCCACCGTACTGTATACTAATACTCCATGGCTGACTGGGATAGCTTCTGTACATTTATATCTGATCTACCTCTGCATTACATGTTTAAAAAGGATGTGTCCTCTATAGTATCAGACCTGACCAAATGGTTAATTGCAAGCATAGACCGATTCATACCATCTAAAAAATTCCAATAAAAACCTAACAGCCAGCCATGGTTCTCCCCTGAATGTGCTGCTGCCATCGCACACAGAAATCACTTTTTCCATAGCTACCAACGTAATAGATGCACTGAAACTAAAGCTGCTTTCAGGACTGCCAGCAACCACTGTAAAAGAGTAATAAAAAATGCAAGAGAACTATATGCTCAATCCGTTAAATCCAAAGTAGCTGAGCAGCAGCTTGGTTCCCACCAGTTCTGGCAAATAACAAATAGGATCCTGAACAGAAACGTGCGTTCTATCCCAACCATTATCAATGGGCCAGAGGTCATCACGACAGCATCCGACAGGGCCAAACTATTTGCCAAAAACTTTTCGGCAAATTCTACCCTGTGCGACGAAGGCCATCAACTATCCGTATTCCCTCCTATAACAGACAACACGCTATGCAACATACAAATATCTGTGCGTGAGGTCACCAAGCTAATCAAGAACCTTGACTGCAGTAAAGCAACTGGTTCTGACGGCATTCCAATTATAGTGTTAAAAAATTACAACCAGAACTTGCCCCCATACTTACCAAACTGTTTAAGCGTTGCCTTAAGGAGAAGTGCTTTCCAACACCCTGGAAAACCTCATCAGTATGCCCTGTATTTAAGAATTCAGGTGATAAGTCATCCCCCTCTGAGTACAGACCAATAAGTCTCCTATGTGTCATGAGTAAGTTGCTGGAATCCACAATAAATAGAGAAGTAGTCTGCTAGAAAAGACTTGTCCTGCCTTGATAGGGTTCAAAATAGACTCCATGGCCTGGTGGGAGATGTCTTTTTCTCTTCGCTGCAACCTCTATCTCACAGAAGAGATGTTGCGAGTTTGTCTCTGCTTTATCGTTATTTTCATGGAAAGTGTTCAACTGAGCTTCAATCTATGGTCCCCCCCTCGCCAAACTTTCACAAGAAACACTAGACTAGCTGAAAACATTATCAATAATTTGCCCCACTCTTTATCTGTACCTAAACCTAAACATAGATTCCATGATCAAAGCTTCTTTCTTAGAACTGCACGCCTGTGGAATTGTCTTCCGTTTTCCTGCTTTCCAGCTGTCTATAATATGGTTGTCTTCAAGTCCAATGTGAACAAGTTTCTGATGAGCCGTTCCACTTAAGTTAACAAATTTACCAAACTTCCATTACTATCGATTACTATATTGTCCTTTTGACTACTCTACACTCTTTAACCCTTATCCTTGAGTGGCCTATCGCCCTTGATAAGTGGTGACGTCTATGTAAAAAAAAAAAAAAAAAAACCCACCTCAGCAGAAATAACCTTCTTAGCGACACACAATATGGTTTCCGTTCTGCTAGACCTACAGCAGATGTGCTAATGGTTATATCTCATAGGATTAGCGAATCTCTCGACAAAGGCTTCATTTCTAGGGCAATTGCTCTCGACATATCAAAGGCCTTCGATAAGGCTTGGCATAAAGGCCTACTACACAAGATTTCCAGCTACTGGAAATGTTTTCCGATCATTAAATCATTTCTCTCTGATAGGCTCATAAGAGTAGTGGTTGATGGGCAGAAATCAGAGGCCCACAGTATTAATGCATGTGTCCCTCAGGGGTTCATACTGGGCCCAACTCTCTTCCTGATCTACATCAATGATCTTCCAAAACACATACTAAAATCCTTCGTTGACATCTATGCTGATGACACGACCATCTATGGCAACACATCAAAGGCCGTAAATGATGATGTTCTCTCTGATTCTCTCTCCTCTGATCTTGAGCATGTGGTACAGTGGGGAAAAAGGTGGCTGGTTACCTTTAATGCATCTAAGACCAAGCTCCTATCTCTACATCATAAACGCTCTGATCCCCATCTGGCATCAATTGAAATGGATGACTCTCGTCTAGGGGAGGCTCCATGTTTTGATAAGCTTCTGGGCTTGACCTTTGCTCCTAATCTTAAATGGAACACATACATCAAGTCTGTTGCCGAGGTTGCTGGGAAAATGGTGGGATCCTTCTACCGCTCCAGAAGATATCTCACGAATGATGATATCTATATAAGAGCCAAGTACGTCCAAAGATGGAGTACTGCTGCCACATCTGGGCAGGAGCTGCTAAAAACAGCCTATCCTGCCTTGACAGAGTACAAAATAGACTTCGTGGCTTAGTGGGGGATGCCCTTTTCTCAACCCTGCAACCTCTCTCCCACAGAAGAGACGTAGTGAGCCTGTCTTTGTTTTATCGTTATTTCCATGGCAAGTGCTCGTCTGACTCCATTCTCTGGTCCCCCCTCGCCAATCTTTTTAAAAAAACACCCGACTAACTGAAACCACCATCAATAATTTTCCCCACTCCTTATCTGTGCCTAAATCTAAACGTAGATTCCACAAACAATGCTTCTTTCTTAGAACTGCACGCCTGTGGAACTCTGTTCCGCTTGCCTGTTTTCCTTCCGACTTCAACCTGGATGTCTTCAAGTCCAACACAGACAAATTCCTGATGAACCGCCCCCCCCCTAAGTAATGACACCTTATCAATTCTCCAATACTATTGCTACACTATCTCATTGAGTACTGTACACACAATAACCCTTATCCCCGAGTGGCCATTGGGCCTTGATAAGTGGTGAATTCCATGTAAAAAAAAAAAAATCTTCTTGGCACATCTCCAAATTCATCCTCGAGCACTCGACGCGTTCTCACTTCTGGAATGGTGTGAGCAACCTGGGAATCCATTTGGCAGACACCTTATGCATATGCAAATGGTCAGGAATGATAGTTTCCACAGACCCTGTACTAATCTTGACATCTTGGGCTATTTGGCGAATAGAAATGCGCCGATCTTCCAAAATGGCAGCCTAAACTTGACGGACAGACGCCTCATCAATGGCAGAAGGGGAGCGACCAGGTCTGAGAGCTGTTTCAACAGACTTCCGGCCATGTTTGAATTCACAATGCCAGTGTTTTACAAGGTCATATTATGGGGCATTATCACCATAAGTTTCTTTCATTTCATCAAAAGTCTCCTGTGGTGTGCGTCCTTTCAAATACAAAAACCGGATCACTGCTCGACATTCAACAGGCTCCATTTCATACCTGACTCAGTTCAAACACCTGTAAAACAGAAACCACAATTAGTTCAGAGCTGTAATTTGCCACATAACCTGTAGAGATATAAATCAATTCACCTGCAAAATTTCAGCTAGATCAGACAACTGGAAGTGGGTCAGGGGCATTACTAATTGCACGCCCCTTGTATATCTGTAGAAACATTTTCTTATAATATATACCCATACTTATTTAAGAAGCTGAATGTAATTACAGAGCCATATAGAGAATAAATGATAAAAAACTATATTCCAAAATTCATGATGTTGACCATCTTATAATTTATTTCTTTAATTCATTTGACATTAACAGTTCTTGACAGTATCTGTTTCGTAGCACAAAATCAATCGCTTATTTATTATATCAATCACTGATATAATAAATAAGTGAGTAAGCAACGTTGAGCCTGGCTAGTACCAGATGGGTGACCATTTTGGAATTCTAGGTGCTGTATATGCTCTCCGCTTATCTCGGCATTTGTTTCCAGTCGTCCTGTACACACACTTCACTTGCCACTGGTATTTAACAATGTCGACTCAGGAGATGTGTGGCTGCCTCCTGCCACAAAAATTTCATGTGCAGGCACCCCTTCGTGGGTATCCATAGTTTGTCAAAGACTAAAGAAGCCTGTGTATATATATATATATATATATATATATATATATATATATATATATACTAGCAGGCATATTATATAGATACTAGAAGACCACCCGGCATTGCCCGGTTATAAAGCTCAGAAAAGTAAAAGGACTAGTTGTTTAAACTGGAAAAGAAAAAGACAAGATATTTTAGTAAAACATAAAATAAATTTATAACTTAAAATATATTAAGAGTATTTAAAAAAATTCAATTTAACATTATATAATCAATTCTTAATGCAATATAAATTTATTATATTTATTTTATTAACATATGCAGTTATAAATTTATTATATTTTTTACTAGAAAATCTTGTCTTTTTCTTTTTTTTTAACAACTAGTCTTTTTACTTTTCCATTTCTATGTAATCCATGATTTTTCCAGGCTTTGCTTTGAAATAAAATTTTCTCTCTGTTTCACTTGTTACTTGTGAATTATTAGCGATAGTATAGCTATGCGATGGATTGAGACACCGATGAATTATTAGCGATAGTTTTAGTCATATCTTGTTACGTCATCATCTTCACCAGTCCCAGTCGATTTGGTTGTCATGGTAACCAACAGCCAATCAAAAACAACCGTCGCCATGTTCCCTACACAATCTGAGAATTTTTGAACACAGTAATTTTATTATAAATTTTGTTTTACCGAACGAAAATTGAAATTATTTTCCCAAAATATAGCTGAGAAAGTGACCTATAAACTGTAAAAATTGTTTTAAATTTGGTCGCAAAATAAGTGAGCGGTGTGTTGCGGACCAGGATATAATAATCGTAACCCGCTACAAAAGAAAATAATGAAATGAATGGACGGAAGGAAAACAATTCAATTGCCGAATAAAATAAACATGTCGTTTATTTTCTGTTGAAAATAAATGGTTTATTTCAGTCGTTGACAACTACGCGTGTGGAAAAAGAGGAATAAAGTAGGGGGAAAGAGAAATGGCAGTCCAGCATGTAGAAAAAGAAAGAGAGAGAGAGGGTTGACCTCAGTAAAGCCGCGTGTGCATGGTAGCAGTCGGCCACGTGGAAATGTCTTCAGGCCACAAGCTGTTGACGTGAACCAAGGCAAAAGGGAAGAAAGAGGAAGTTGAACGTTGTTATTGACTTTTATATCGGGGTCAGTGTTTTGACTGCGCATGTCTGGATTTCACTTAAAAGGAAGTGACGTCACCAATGTGTGCATGTTTGCGCACACGAGCATGTATGTGGGTGTGTATATACGTGCGCACGTGTGTGTGTGCATGCCTACGTGTGGGTGTGTGTATGTGAGGGAAAAAAACATGTTCAAACAAGACTTCCCCTCCTGAGGAGAGAAAATATATATATATATATATATACAAGAGAAACGTATTTCGGTTTTTTTAATGTATATTTTTTATGTATTTATGTATTTTTTTTTAATAAGTTATGTATTGTTTTAAACGTTTTGGCCAATGAACTTTTCGACCTGTTTTTGATATTGTTTGTGGTGTGTTGTTTTTTGTAATTTCTTTGTCAGTTTGTGAGTGTGGATGTTCTTGTATTGGACTGGGAGAAATGTGTAATTATTCATCTATGAATGCTGTCTATTGCAATAGTGTCTTTTTTATCTTGTTTTAAAATGGTAAAGTACTTTTCACTTCTGTCGAGAACTAGATAAGGTCCGGAATAATTTTGACAGAGTGGTTTTTTGACTACATCATTCCTGGTAAAAACCTATTTACAGGTGTGAATATCGCTTGAAACGGAAATGTTCGTGTCTGCCTTTTTGGTTGGGTTGAATTTTAAGCGTGACATTTTATGTTTTACATCCGTTACAAAAATTGTCGTTGGGGAAATGTCTGTATTGTTTTCGCAGAATTGTCCCGGTAAAATCAGTGCTGAACCGAAAACTAATTCTGCAGGTGTGCTCTGCAAATCTTCCTTCACAGTGTTGCAAATTGCATCGGATGAGTGGCAAATTGTCTGACCAGTCCGATTTGTTTTCGTTCATAGCCAAAGATGCTTTTAATTGTCTATGAAACCGTTCCACCATACCATTTGCACAAAGGTGGTAGGCAGTAGTTTTAATGTGCTGTGTTCCCAACAAATGGTTGAATTCAGTGAAAGAGTTGATTGGAACTGTGAGCCCCTGTCCGTTGTGATTATGGAAGGTACTCCGAAAATTGCTATCAAATCGGGTAAAATCGCTCTGGCTATTTTTGTAGCTTATATGTCTTACACTGGTATTGCTGTCGGCCATCTGCTGAATCTATCGACCATAGTAAGTACATGGGTGTGTCCTTTTGAAGTGGGCAAGGGTCCAACCAAGTCGATATGCAAATGAGTAAACCTAGCATCTGGTACACTGAAAGTTCCTGAAGGTGATTTTGTGTGCCTGTGAACTTTGTTTTTTTGGCAAGGAATGCAAGTTTTAACTACGGATGTCCGTATTCATATTTGGCCAAACAAAACGTTCCGCTATTAATTTCACGGTGGCGCATTTTCCTGGGTGGTACAAATTGTGGAAGTGCTGGAAAACTTGTCGTCTGAGGCTGGGTGAAATATAAGGGCGAGGGTGTTGTTATGAAACATCGCAATAGAAAGTTGTTGTTCCGAATGGTATCAGCATTTCTTTCAGCTTCAGTGAAGTTTTGTCCATTATAGCTGGGAGCGTGGTATTGGTTAATTGCTCTTGTGCTATTAATTCCATACTTAGTGGAGTGGAATTTAAAGAAGCAATTGTTGCGCGAGATAAAGCGTCAGCTACAACGTTTTCTTGTCCTTTTATGTACCGTATATCGGTAGAATATTGAGCTATATAGTCAAGATGCCAAATTTCTCATGGACCGTATTTGTCGACATGTGTGTGTAGAGCAAATGTTAGGGGTTTATGATCCGTATAAATGGAAAATTTTCTGCCTTCAAGGAGATATTTAAAGTGCTTAATTGCAAGGTAAATTGAAAGTAACTCTCTCAATAAAGTGCTATATTTTGTCTGCGCTTTGTTTAACTTGGCAGAGAAGAATGAAATAGGGGTCATTTTGTTGTCAGAAATTTGGTGAATGACAGCTCCTACTGCTATTTCCGATGCATCCGTCATAAGGGTAAGTTCCGTTGTATCGCTATCTTGGATATATGTAAGTTTGGTGAAGTTTGCCAAAGCAGTTTTCGATTGTTCGAAGGCCTGTAGTGCAGGTCCTTCCAAAACTAACTGTTGGTTTTTGGTTCGATTTTTTAACAAGTCCGTTAAAGGTGCGAGTAATGTGGAACAGTTAGGCAAAAAGCGTTGGTAATAGTTAATTATGCCTACAAAACGGCGTACTTGTCTGACAGATGTCGTTAGAGGGAAATTTGAAATGGCACTTACTTTTTCAGGCAAAGGGGAGATTCCATCCTTGTTGATTAAATGTCCGAGAAATTGAACTTCCTGGTGGCCAAAAACACATTTATCGGTGTTTAGTTTCAGACTGAAATGTGACAGTCTTTCGAAAGTTTATTCCAGGTGTAGCCGGTGTTCTTCGAGGTTTCTGCTGATGATTAAAACGTCGTCCACATAAGTGAATATGAACGGCAGACCTCTGAAAACTTTGTCAATTAAACGCTGGAAAGTTTGACAGGCGTTTCTCAACCCGAAAGTCATCCTTAGGAACTTGTAAAGGCCAAATGGTGTGGTTAGTGCAGTTTTATGAATGTCTTCTTCTGCGACTGGAATTTGAAAATATGCCTTAACGAGGTCTAGCTTGGAGAAAATTGTGGCACCTTGGAGTCCATTAGCAAAGTCATGGATATGGGGGATAGGATATCTATCCGGAACTATTTCCGCGTTCAAGCATCTAAAATCTCTGCATGGGCACCATGTGGTACTGTCAGCTTTCTGCACGATGTGGAGTGGTGAAGACCAAGCACTTTTTGAGGGCCGTATTATCCCCATGTGGAATACGTTTTGAAACTCAAATTTTGCCAATTTGTATTTATCCAGTTTCAAGCATCTGGGGGTTGAATAGACGGGTGGTCCTGTGGTTTTAATATAGTGCTTAGCGCTATGCTTGATGGGGTCCATGTTTTTAAATGGCTGGGAAAGTTGAGGAAATTTTTAAAGTAACCGGTGGATGTGTAAATCTTCAGGTAAGGCAGTGCTGATTCCGGTGGTTAAAAATTTTGAGGTAGTTCCTCTTACCGAAATCTTCGTTTCATTGTCTGTCAATGTGTGATGAGTCATGTCGACAGACAGGTTGAAATGGGCTAAAAAGTCTGCCCCCAAAATTGGAGTGGTCATGCTGGCTATGATGAAATTCGAGAAAAAATTCCTTCGCATTCCCAGGTTTAAGTTTAAAGTTTTATCACCAAAAATGGGTATTTTTGTACTGTTGGCGGCTTGTAGGCTGAAAAGTTGGGTCCCTGTTGGGTGGCCATGCGGTGTCGGTATGACGCTCCAACTACAGTCGTCGTCATTACTGGCTGGAAGGTTCATTTCCCTGCGCTGGTTTTTTGAATGCGAAGGGTGTAGTGCATTTTCTCGCATCAATGCCGAATCTCCTGTCATAGAAGCAAACATCTTGTCTATCTCGTGACATGGACCAGTTCCTGCTTAAACTTCTTCACCTGTAACTTTGTCGCATGTTGTTGTAGTTTCTGGGATAATGTTGATGCGTTTGAAGAATATCGGCTAGCTGCTTTGAAAGCTTTTCAACCATAGACTTTAATTCGGCTAATTCTTCATCTCGGTTTTGGTCATGTTGCTGTTGGTGGGCGTGTATACTTGTTGGTTCTGGGAACTTTCATGAATTCTGTCGGCTATGTCGGTGAGCTTTTCTGTTGCCGTCTCCTCCGACATCGGACCGAGGATTTGCTTCATAGTTGGGGGTAATTTACCCAACCAGAGATTCCTTATGATGCTGTCCGACATTTTGTTGTCTCCGAGCAAGGCTTTCATGTGGCGAAGTAGTTGAGAAGGCGTACGGTCTCCTAACTCAACTCGCATGAATAAGTTACGAAGCATGGCTTCGTTGGAAACACCGGTTCGTTGCAGGATTGCTTGCTTCAGCGTGTTGTATGGTCTTTCCTCAGGTACCTTTTCGAGAAAATCTGTGACTTCTTCTACCTCCTCCAACGGCAGCTTTTCCACTAGGTAACATTAACGCGCTCATTGTGACATTACCCATTTAGCTTCAAATATGGCCTGTAATTGGACGAACCATATTTTTGTATTTGTTGGGTTGAAGGGTGGAATATTTAATACTATGGTTTCGTTGTAGGAGTCCATCTGTTGAAGTTCCATTTTGTTTTTTGTTTTTTTAGAGAAAAATTATTTTTCGCGCATGTCGTGGATTTGTGTGGAAGAATTTAGTTTACACTGCGTGTTTCGTTCAAACACATTCATTTCATTTTAAATTAAGGGGTCATCATTGTTTGTTGCGGACCAGGATATAATAATCGTAACCCGCTACAAAAGAAAATAATGAAATGAATGGAAGGAAGGAAAACAATTCAATTGCTGAATAAAATAAACATGTCGTTTATTTTCTGTTGAAAATAAATGGTTTAGGTGGAACACGTGTTCATTTCAGTCGTTGACAACTACGCGTGTGGAAAAAGAGGAATAAAGTAGGGGAAAGAGAAATGGCAGTCCAGCATGTAGAAAAAGAAAGAGAGAGAGAGGGTTGACCTCAGTAAAGCCGCGTGTGCATGGTAGCAGTCGTCCACGTGGAAATGTCTTCAGGCCACAAGCTATGGACGTGAACTTGTCTGGTTGACGAACCAAGGCAAAAGGGAAGAAAGAGGAAGTTGAACGTTGTTGTTGACTTTTATACTGGGGTCAGTGTTTTGACTGCGCATGTCTGGATTTCACTTAAAAGGATATGACGTCATCAATGTGTGCATGTTTGCGCACACGAGCGTGCATGTGTGTCTACGTAGGTGTGTATATACGTGTGTGTGTGCATATGTGCGTGCGTACATGTGGGTGTGTGTATGTGAGGAAAAAAACATGTTCGAACAGGTGAAGCTTTAAAGCAGATCTAAATGATTAAAACTATCACTTAACCATATATTAAAACACGGTAGTGTTTGAATGATATTAGTACCTGGCAAGGCTCAAGCAAAGAAACCCTAAGCAAAATGTATCCCAAAACAGCAAAACTAAAACTAGCCTGCGAGGACAATATATGCACATGCAGGCAAGTTTGGGCATATTTTATTGGCTTCAAAATATTCGGGTCTTTTTTACCAACTGTTATAAAATTTAGGTGCATAAACCCAGAACCCAAGTTTCAAAGATGGCGGCAGGTCTGTCAATCGAGGTATGGAAGCTATTCTTCAAAGCTTGCTCACTTATTGGGAAAAATGTTAATAAATTTAATATATTTTTTTCTAACATATTTACGATTTTTTTTTAATATACTTTATTTAAATATACTTTATTTAAATATACTTTATTTAAAGCTGCGCAATCTATTTCGATGGTCGCCGGTATAAAAATATTATTTTTATAATTAACTACATTTTACATTTATTTTTTTCATCCCACCCCGAATACAAATGTATAAAAATATGTAAACTTTTTTATTAATTGATTTTGTGTTTTTTTTTTAATGACATAGAAATATCTAAACAATTCGACAAAATACAAACGTAGTTATTTGAAAAAAAAAACAAACAAAAAAACAAAAATAAAATTAATTGATAAAGAAGGTTTGCATATTTTACATATTTTTATTAAATCGTGGATTAAAAAAATAAACGTAAAATGTAGTTAACTATAAAATATTTTTTAAATCGGTGACGATCGTAATAGACTACTACACAGGTTTAAATATTAAGTATATTTAAATAAAATATATTTAAATAAAGTCTATTTAAATAAAATATATTTAAATAAAATATATTTAAATAAAATATATTTAAATAAGGTATATTTAAATAAAATATATTTAAATAGAATATATTTAAATAAAATATATTTAAATAAAGTATATTTAAATAAGGTATATTTAAATAAAGTATATTTAAATAAAGTATATTTACATAAAATATATTTAAAAAAAGTATATTTTAATAAAATATATTTAAATAAAGTATATTTTAAAAAAGTATATTTAAATAAGGTATATTTAAATAAATTATATTTAAATAAAATATATTTAAATAAAGTATATTTGAATAAAGTATATTTAAATAAAATATATTTAAATAAAGTATATTTGAATAAAATATATTTAAATAAAATATATTTAAATAAAGTATATTTAAATAAGGTATATTTAAATAAAGTATATTTAAATTAAGTATATTTAAATAAGGTATATTTCAATAAAGTATATTTAAATAAAGTATATTGTAATAAAATATATTTAAATAAAGTATATTTAAATAAAATATATTTAAATAAAATATATTTAAATAAAGTATATTTAAATAAGGTATATTTAAATAAAATATATTTAAATAAATTATATTTAAATAAAGTATATTTAAATAAAGTATATTTAAATAAAGTATATTTAAATAAAATATATTAAAATAAAGTATATTTAAATAAAATATATTTAAATAAAGTATATTTAAATAAGGTATATTTAAATAAGGTATATTAAAATAAATTATATTTAAATAAAATATATTTAAATAAAGTATATTTAAATAAGGTATATTTAAATAAAGTATATTTAAATAAAGTATATTTAAAAAAGTATATTTAAATAAATATATTTAAATAAAGTATATTTAAATAAAATATATGTAAATAAAGTATATTTAAATAAAGTATATTTAAATAAGGTATATTTAAATAAAGTATATTTAAATAAAGTATATTTAAATAAAGTATATTTAAATACACAGGGTGGGCCAAAATAAGGGTCTTATTTTTAAAAATTCATAAATTCATGTAAGTTTTAAGAAGTGTTTTTCGGCCAAAATTTGTTTTGTTTATTTCAAAAAAATCTCGGAAGGGTCAGTCTACACACACATCAAGTTTGGTGAGTTTAACTTTTATTTTGTGGAAATTATTAAAATTTAAAGATAGGACCCTCATTTTGGCCCACCCTGTAGTAAATTTAAATAAGGTATATTTAAATAAAGTATATTTAAATAAACTATATTTAAAAAAAACTATATTTAAATAAAATATATTTAAATATAGTAAATTTAAAAAAGAAAGCGTTAGTATACTGGGGGAAAAACGTAAATATGTTAGGAAAAAATATATTAGAAAAAATATATTAAAAAAATATATTAGAAAAAATATATTAGAAAAAATATATTAGAATAAATATATTAGAAAAAATATATTAGAAAAAATATATTAAAAAAATATATTAGAAAAAATATATTAGAAAAAAGATATTAAAAAAATATATTAGAAAAATATATTAGAAAAAATATATTAAAAAAATATATTAGAAAAAATATATTAAAAAAATATATTAGAAAAAATATGTTAGCAAAAAATATATTAAAAACATATATTGGAAAAAATATATTAGAAAAAAATATTAAAAAATATATTAGAAAAAATATATTAAAAAAATATATTAGAAAAAATATGTTAGCAAAAAATATATTAAAAAAATATATTAGAAAAAATATATTAGAAAAAATATATTAGAAAAAATATGTTAGCAAAAAATATATTAAAAAAATATATTAGAAAAAATATATTAGAAAAAATATATTAAAAAAATATATTAGAAAAAATATATTAGAAAAATATATTAGAAAAAATATATTAGAAAAAATATGTTAGAAAAATATATTAGAAAAAATATATTAGAAAAAATATGTTAGCAAAAAATATATTAAAAAAATATATTAAAAAAATATATTAGAAAAAATATATTAAAAAAATATATTAGAAAAAATATATTAGAAAAAATATATTAGAAAAAATATATTAGAAAAAATATGTTAAAAAAATATATTAGAAAAAATATATTAAAAAAATATATTAGAAAAAATATATTAGAAAAAATATATTAGAAAAAATATGTTAGCAAAAAATATATTAAAAAAATATATTAGAAAAAATATATTAGCAAAAAATATATTAAAAAAAATATATTAGAAAAAAAAAATCTTCATATTTTGCCCAAATAAGCAGTTTTGAAGAATAGCGGAAGTATTGTATCAATTTTGTGCTTCCATACTTCGATTGACAGACCTGCTGTCATCTTTGAAACTTAGGATCTCGTTTTATGCACAGTTATCTAAAATTTCAACGATAGAATAGTATTATAATATCCAAAAAGCCTTTAAATTTTCCTCCCATAGAACCAAAAATGAAATCGGGTACGATTATGAATATCTCCAATATCAAATAATCCTTATACACTGTGAAATTTACTTTATTTATGAAGAGGGGAGATTATAACATATGAGAAATATGTTAGTTCCCTATGGACTTGAAAATGGGTGGCTGGTGAAATTTCACACAAAGGTACTTTATGTACTTGGCAGTGTTCTTAGATAGGTTTTCTCTCAGAATGTCTTCGACAAATATCGATAATCCAATGAACTGGCGATTTCACCCAAAGTTAACACCTTACACAATCTAACATCACAAATGCATGTAAAAAGTTTTTATAGCACACTAGTCGAAAGACACAACATTTAAATTCAACAGTAGGTTCTTCGATATAACAGGGGCACGTTTGAAATGAATGTTCTGTTTAAAACACAAAAGTACAATGATAATAATTAACTTTTTCATTTTTAACTTAAATTCAAGCCATTAGTATTGCACGTGTGTGTGCGTGTGCGTGTGTGTGTGTGTGTTGGTATATGTTCTTTAGCAGGATAACTAAAGTTCGTTTGGGTACCGCATGTGGTAATAAAGGATAGTTAAAAGAGAGCCATTGTTAGCTTGTTGTACTCACGTTCGGCCGTGGCTGAAGCTCCACCCCCTCCCTGGCAATGTGTGCTACTGGCAGAGCAGCCAGAAAAAGAGGGTTGAGAGTTTCAGATTTCGACTTCTATATACTCTGTCACATGATTGAGAGCTGGCTTTTGATTGGATAAGCCAGGGAGAAAATGGATTTCAAATCTTGAATCGAGAGAATTAGTTTCTGCCTGTGATTGTAGTGAGTGTCGATGACGTCACTTTTCTTTTCAACTGTCATCAACCAGGATATACCTTTAAAACAAGATCAGCTACCAATGCAGTGCTATCTACTTTCACCAAATCCTGGAGACTTGAGACGTCTACACTGATTGGTCAACTTTACACAGTAATATATTTTATTCCCCTTATCAACATACTGTATAGTAGAGGGTCACTTTCAGTTACGTGCACATTTGCCGAATCCTGTCAAAATTTAATTCTTCCATCTACCCTTCTTTCTCTCTTTCTTTTCTTCTTTCTTTACCCCCCCCCTATGCAAGTAGTTGTAGATTGCTACTGATAGCACGTGACTGTTTCTTTGCTGACGTTTTTTGCTTGCCGAGTTAAGCAAAAATGGAAGTGAAAAAAGGCCGTTGCTGCCTTGGCTTTTGGTCGTTGTTTGAAAATATCGGATCTGGATGAAGTAACCCATCGTAGCAAGACACCAAGAGGCTCTGGATGAAGGTCCTATTTAGTCAGTTAAATTTTCGTCTAGGTGACGAAAATGAAGAGAAAAATGCCAGCGGAGTTCAGACAGAAAATCTTTAAAAAATCAATTCAAAAGTCTTGTCTAGAAGAAAAAAAAAAAAAGTGCTAAAGTTAAACCCCAGACGAGTGAAAAAAGTGACGTTACAAACAACAATAATTTGCTTGTTACTCAGGAAATGTTCGAAGTGAGAAGGAAGTGTATAATCTTCAATCGTGCAGCAAGACAAAAGAGTTTTCTCTAATAAAGAAAAAGTTTTTGTCCGACTAAGCTGTCGAAGCTACATCAGGTCAAGTAACGTTTTTTCCCCAAGTAAAAGCCGACAAATATGAGTAAAAGAAAGTTGAAGATAATGCAGATGTATTTGATAAAAAGAAGAAAATCCAACGAGACATTTTTTTTTATTTTTATGCTATCTCAAGCAGAAATGACAATTCTTCTCTTTCTAAAAAAATTCTGTATATATTATCCTTGCTTCTAAGAAAAACTATTCTTACCTCAAAGTAAGTTTTGCCTCTTCCTTAATCTTTTCTTATCTTTTAAATCTATTCTTTCTCTTTCTTGGACTGTTACTAGAACCTTTAAGGTTCGTCAAAAAGGGACATTTTTTTGGCAGTCCAAATACAGATTTTTATAAGGTGAGTAAATAAGTGAATTTCAGACTTTATCATTATTTTTTCTCCCTCCCCTTTCAATTTATTTTCCTCTTTTTAAATAAAAGTTTATAATTATTTCAAGTGGTTTTTACTTGTTGCATGTTGCACGTTGCTTAGTCTGGAACCAAAGCCTCAAAGGAAGAAAATTAAAAAGAGAAAAATCACATTCTTGTGATGTGTGTGGATTTTCTTGTTCTAAAAAACTCTCTGATTTAATTCCAAAATCCAAATCAAACCCTAACATGTTTTCTGATGCACGATGACAAAGCACAAATGCACACATATAATAAAAAAGTGATGTCTTCTTCAATAAATTTCTATATTAAATGTTGAAACTGGTCTCCATATTTCTAATTACTGACATTTGTTTTATTTTTGAGAGATACCAGGCATTGGTGAATGTCAACCAATCCCCTACAACGATATAACTGGATGAATACTAAATAAAATTAGATCTTTCTTAGGCAATAGGACCATCCAGGTTGTCATTGATGGACGTCCATCCAAGCAGCATAACATTAATGCAGGAGTGCCTCAGGGATCGATCTTTGGACCACTATTATTTGTGATCTGCATCAATGACCTCCCAGATAATATTGAGTCCGAGATGGGTATATTTGCTGATACAACACTCTGTAACATGCATGAGGGAAAAACAGATGTACACAAATCTAAGACAATGGCAGAATTGTTAGAAAATGACTTCCAGACCGTAGTGGAATGGGGCCGTGAATGGATGATAACATTTAATGCTAGTAAGACTAAGCTGCTCTCCTTTAACAATTACAAGAAGTCTCTCCAACCGCCGACATCCACGACAAACAACTCCTGACCTGAAAATTCTTCCTTCAAACTCCTCAGCTTAACATTCACATGAAATATGAACTGGAATAAATACGTTGAGGACATTGCGAAGGTTACTGCAAAGAAGGTGGGCTCCCTCTATCGTGCTAGAAAACTGCTCACAACTGAGAGTATCCTGTACCTGTATAAGGCCACCATTCGCCCATGCATGGAGTATTGTTGCCACATCTGGGCTGGTGCATCTGCCACTAGTTTCTCCCCCTTGGATAGGGTCCAAAAAAAGGGTCTCCACTTCATCAACTAATCTCCAACCTCTGTCCCATCATGCAATGTTGCATCCCTGTGCCTGTTTTACAAGTATTTTAATGAAATGTGTTCTGATGAACTCAGTGCACTTGTGCCCCTTCGATGTACATGTCCTGGACAAACCTGCTTAGCAACAAAATCACACCTCTTCACTCTTGAGATCCCTAAATGTCAGAAAGTTTTCTACTCATATAACTTCTTCCTTAAAACATCTAGACTTTGGAATTCTCTTCCTGCTGCCTGCTTCCCTAATTGTACTGACATGCAGAAGCTCAAATGCAACGTAAACCAGCATCCTAATCTTTCTTGGGCATCGTCATCCCTTACATCAAGTTTGGCGTGAGTTAAAAAAAAAAAGAAAAAAGAAAAGAAAAAGATAAAAAGAAAAAAGAAAAGAAAAAGAGAAAAGAAAAAAGAAAAGTAAGAAAAGAAAGAAAGAAAAGAAAAGAAAAAAGAAAAAGAAAAGCAAAAAAGAAAAAAAGAAAAAGAAAAGAAAAAAGAAAAGAAAAAGAAAAGAAAAAAGAAAAGAAAAAAGAAAAGAAAAAGGAAAAAAAGAAAAGAAAGAAGAAAAAAGAAAAGAAAAAGAAAAGAAAAGAAAAAAGAAAAGAAAAAAGAAAAAGAAAAGAAATTGACCATTTTTAAATCACAATGAAGCTTCAGATGCCTCCTTGCAAGTGACTTGGTCCACAATTCGTTGCAGTCTACACGGTTGAACGATAAAATTACATGGTTCCATTTCTGTTTGATGAAAACCAGTTTGTTTTTTTTGTCGAATACCATCTACAAAGTTTTTGGCCATGGTTATTGGTGTGGTTTCAAGTAAGGGCCACATCATGCCACCTCACATCTTTGAAGTGAGCTTGAAAATCAGCACCAAAGCGTATCGGGATGTGCTGAAGAGTGTGGTGATCCTCTGGTGCATGTTAAGAACGGTTTTCGGAATAAACAGCTACCCCCTACCTCGAATCCCGTTCTTAACATGGGGAAATTGGGGGGGGGGTATTCCAAAAGCTGTTCTTAACAGGGGGCGGTTGGTGGTGTTTATAATACCCTGGGGCCCGTCGTAAAAAAATGGCACTTGTAAAGTTTAATCAAGACATTAAAAAATGAAAATATAAAAAAAAAGGTTATCCGTTTTGAACTGAAGATCTCTGAAAAAAAATTTCACTTAATTTGATTAAGTAGTTTTTTTTTGTTTTACCGTGGAAAAAAATTTCACTTAATTTGATTAAGTAGTTTTTTTTGTTTTACCGTGGAAAAAAATTTCACTTAATTTGATTAAGTAGATTTTTTGTTTTACCGTGGAAAAAAATTTCACTTAATTTGATTAAGTAGATTTTTTGTTTTACCGTGGAAAAAAATTTCACTTAATTTGATTAAGTAGTTTTTTTGTTTTACCGTGGAAAAAAATTTCACTTAATTTGATTAAGTAGTTTTTTTGTTTTACCGTGGAAAAAAATTTCACTTAATTTGATTAAGTAGTTTTTTTTGTTTTACCATGGAAAAACATTTCACTTAATTTGATTAAGTAGATTTTTTGTTTTACCATGGAAAAACATGTTTTTATGACAGCACGTTGAAGGTAGACATCTTTGATTTTTTGAATTTTTGTTTGAATTTTTGAACACGCACGGGGAGATAACTCCATGTAAAGCGCTGACACTCCCTCCCCATCTTTATTACTAGCTTTTCTTCCTAAAAATCGAACCTTTTGCTCAGTATCATAACAAATTGATGAAATTAAGTGAATTTTTTTGGAGAACTTCATTCCATAATGGATACGTACAATATACACTTTTTTTTTCTTCGATATTTTCATTTTTTAATGCCTTGATTAAACTGTACAAGTGCCAATTAAATTGTTAGGTGAAAGTACAGAATAATTATAAAACTCCTCATGATAAGAATGACTTTCTTAATGATTTCGTTATTATTTCAGTGCGGTGTCAAAAATACATAAATACCTATTTACGAGAAAAAAAAATGCCTTTTTTTTTTAATTATTTTTATTTTCTAACCGATCAGTAACAGACAAGGCTATGTTTAGTAGTAGTAGTAGTAGTAGTGAACATAATAAAGGGAGGTAATTAGTAATTCTTTTGACAGTTTCCACGTGCATTAAGTCCACCGATTCGTAGACGCGTTTTTTTTTTTTTCACTCTCATGGAAACAGAATAAAATTCTATAAAAAAAAAAAAAAATAATAATAACTTAATCAATTTACGTGATTTTTGGAATATTTCATCTTCGTTCCGTATCATGCAGATTTTTTTTCTGTATTTACTTTTTAATTTTCAATTGCCGCCATAAGTGCCAAAATAAATAAGTACCTATAATTTATATGAGGCGTTTAATATTGAATTTCGGCATCTTATCATTTCACATTTGTTAAAGTTTTTGGGGGAGGGGCGGGGAGTGTGACCGGCAAAATTCACCTTCCGCCTTCCTTTGTTTACAAAGCGATTTGACGGAAATAACGCCCGACATATTTTTAGCTACGGATGACCAAAACTATAAAATGAACCTTTTTTTCTTTTTTTTTTAAAGAAGTTTTATTCAAACATTCTTTATTTAAACTTAATGGACGGTGTAGTGGACTGGTGGATATGTTATATATATCCACCAGTCGTACAAAATAGGTAAAATGAATTGAATTGAGAAAGAAACTAACAATGCATTTATTGAAATAAACGAACGAGAATTTATTTCATGAAGAAACAAATGAAAGAAAGGGTACAGCATGAGTTTAGTTTGGCGTGCGTCTCTCGCTGTTAACTGGTGAGAAGGAAAGGGAGTGAGAAAGTCAATTCAGGCCATGGAGAGAGAAAGCGTGTAAGGTGTACATACTATCTGTTGGCTCTTGCCCCACACATAGTAGCACGGGGCGTGATGCACGTGGACGCGCGCCCCGGTTGGGAGCCGAATCGAAAAAGAAGGAAACAGCTCAGGTCTGTTGCTTTTGTAGTTGTTTCCGGTGGTCTTTTGCGCATGCGTGGATTTCCTTTAAAGGGAAGTGACGTTGCCTATGTGTGCGTACGTGGGCGCGTATGTGTGCGTACATGTGTGTACGTTAGTGTGTGTGTGTATGCACGTGAATGTGGGTGTATGTATGTGTGTGCACGTGCGCGCATATGTGTGCGCGTATGTGTATGACAAGAAAAATGGCTTGAGATGTGAACGCATGTTTTTGTGCAAGACTAGAAAGGGCTCGCATTACTGTTTTTTTTTTTTTATATTTCTGAACTGTTTTTCCTCATTAATATGTTTTGTGAACGTTTAACTAATTTTTATAATAAAAGTTAGGTAAACGTGTTGCCTTTAATTAAAACAGGCACAGACTAATAACACTTGTACAGTTTAATCAAGACATTAAAAAATGAAAATATCGAAAAAAGGTTATATTGTACGTATCCGTTTTGGACTGACTGAAGATCTCCGAAAAAAAAAATTTCATTTAATTTGATCGAGTAGTTTTTTTTTTTTTACAGCAGAAAAACACGTTCTTATGAGAGCGCGTTGAAGTCAGCCATTACGAAATTTGTTGAACACGTCACGAGGAGATAACTCCAGTTAAAGCGCCGACCCCCCCCCCCCCATCTTTAATACTAGCCTTTCTTCGTAAAAATCGAACCTTTTGCTCGGTATCATAACAAATTGTTTTTTCGCTGTAAAATAAAAACTACTTGATGAATTTTTTTTTGGAGAACTTCATTCCATAACGGATACATACAATATAACATTTTTTCGATATTTTCATTTTTTAATGCCTTGACTAAACTGCACAAGTACCAAATTTGGTACAACGCTGACAACGAATCTGATATTCAAACCTGTTACAAATTTATTAGTTCGCGCCATTTCACCGCCTTCGCTAACGTTTCTTATGAAGTGGTGCGTAGTAAAGTGACTTGTCACATCGCGAAGGAATCTTAAGCGGAGGAATTTGAAATAACAAGAAAGTCATTTTTTCATGTTGTTACGTAGTTTTTAATGCTTTTTTTCTTTTTAAATTGATCTAAAAAAAGATTAAGTTTTCACGAACGGTTTACAAAAACATATTTTATGCTTTTCGTTTTATTTTTTTTTTTGGGGGGGGTATTCAATGATAGAACTTGTATAGTTTTTAACAGGTGCTTCTGCAGTTTAATTAACTGTTTTTCCGTAAGTAACGCGCCAACATTTACCGAACAGAAGTATCGTTTAATTTATCGCAAAAATTCTGTGTTTACGGAGGGGGAGGGGAGGCGACCGTAGAAACATTTATTGTATTTTTGAGCGCTTCTACACGAAATTTCGGAAATCGTAATCCTGAATTTCACATGAAAACAATGGTTATCTACGTATTCCTTGATGATTATATCCAAAAATTACAAAAATCGATAAGGTAGAAAATTATTTATTAAAGAAAATAAAAAATAGAATCTGATGAAAACGATCGTATTTGCTCATGTTCAAAAGGGAGGTAATTTTCCGTTTCGATTTAAACACGATGGCTGCTAACACGATTAAAGTTGTTATTATTATTATTTTTTAATAATTCAGTAATATTCAGGTAATTTCGACTGCATAATTTGGAAGCTAATTGACAAAAAATCAGTTGAAACGAATGATTTTTTGTTGTTTTTTTATCTGAAAACTTCATTTATCGACTTAAAATCTCGTCCCACTAGTGTAGAAACGCCGTTTTTTGTATTTTTTTTTTTGTTTTAGTTTTTTCTTTTCTTTTTCTTTTTTTTCTAGTTTTGGCGTAGTTTATTTCTAACCGAAATCAAAATCTAGATTTTTTTAGATACGTTCCAACGTAGATTTAGAGATTATATCAAAGAAAGAATTAAAAAAAAAAAAATTGAACACTTTAGATCATTTTCCTATATAAATTTAACGTAAAATGAGCACCCACTTCTTGGCCACGTAGCTGTCAACGAGACATGTAATCGTTAGCATTTTTTAAAAAGTTTGGTGGCCGGGGGTGGGGACGATTCCAAACATTTTATAAAATACGTAGAAACACTAAAATCATTTCACGCTTGTTTATTGTTTTTTTTTTGTTTGTTTTTTTTTTCTGGTTCGCTTTTACGTTTTAGTGTAGTTTATTATTATTTTTTTTTCTTGCAAATACGTTTCAACGGCCTTATATATAAAAAAAAGGAATTCAAAAAGGTTCTCTTGCAGGCGGATCCTCGGGATTTCCCGTCAATTATGGTTCGGACTCAACCGGCAATCACCGGATTAAACCGAGCAAAGTAACAGACGCAGACGAATTTCAAAACAACAAACCGGTAAAAAAAACAAAAAAACAAATAGGCACTTTTGCATGATTTGACCCGGATTCTCGGGAATTCCCGTCAAGCATGGATCGGGCGAAACTGGCAATCATAGATGGAAGACTTAAAACCAGGGGGGGGGGGGAGGGACAGTAAAAATGCAAATAATTAAAAATAACAAAAACTAAAGGACTGAAGATATTTTTATTTTATTTTATTTATTTGCAAAATATTTATCAACAAAAAGTTTTCTTTTTTCTTCAAGAAAAGTTGGAAGTTTTACTTTTTTTAACCGTAAATTGTTAGGTGTAACGTACTAGTTTTTATTATTATTTTTTTTTTTTTGAAGACTTTTTGTTCAATCAAGTTTTTTTTTTGGTGGAGGTAGGGGGGTTCCACAGATATTTTATATATATATATATATATATATATATATATATATATATATATATATTATAAGGTAAAATTAAAAGCCAAGAACAATGCGAGATTTTTTTTTTTTTATATAGAGTAAAATTAAATGCAAACAAAAGAAATAAAGTTCTTTTTTGTTGTTTGTTTTTTCTTTTTCACACAAATTTTAACTCTAAACAACAGTAATTTTTTTTTTTTCTGTTGTATTCAATGGTGATATAAATCTCAATATATTTCAGACTTATTAGTCCATTGTCAAGAGAAGACAGCGGAAGAGTGTTCAAAATTGGAAAAGTAGCCGCCGAGTTTGCCACGTGATACCGCGAAATATAGAACAAAAAATGACGTTAGGAGAACGTTAAAATAAATCAGTTGATGTTTGAAATACTTGTTGCGTTTGTGAATCAAGGGAGATGACTATTCAAGCAAGGTTTTTTTTTTTTATTTTTTTATTTATTTATTTATTTTTTTTTTATTTTTTTTTTTTTAATTATTGTTTTTCTTATGTTTTAAACTTATATTATAAAAGCGGAGCTCAATTCCAGTCTATTGTTTAGTGTGGGAGTATTTTTTGAAATAATTAAAGATTCGAGGATACGAAGTTGACCTACGTTTCTTGAAGAAGCAAGAATGTTGATGTGAAAATCTGGTTCTGAATTAATGCAAGTGCGAATATGTTTATAGAACGACGAAGCAGTAGTGTTTAAGTGCTCTTTAATGCGGTGATGAAGCAATCTGGTAGTGCTTCCGATGTAAGATGCACTGCATTTAGCGCATTGTAGGTCGTAAACAACGTGGTTCTTAAAGCATAAACCTGTGTGTGATATTGGGCAATATTCAAAATAATCATTAAGCAACACCACCGGACTCTACATGGACATATTAATTCAGTCAAGAACCTCCGGAATTCACTCACTTCATCTACCCCTAACGGTCATTCGCTAAACAACATCCAATCTCTGATCGACCGCGCATACCATTCCAGCTTCAACAATGAACAGAAACGTCTCATACGCAAATTTACTTGGCTTAAACAGAAAACTAATAAACCGGTCTACAACAGACACATACATAATTCACAGGATTCTTCCACTGACAAGTCCCTTAAAGATCATCTTCTCGTAACTGACCTCACTAACTCTCTTTCCACAACTGAAACGGATCTCCTTTCACTTGGCCCTAAGTTTATCACCACAATGAAACTGACGGATAAAGCTAAACTCAACATAGAAACGCAGTTCTGCAGAACTGCTTACCACCTTAAATGGCTGCACGCTTTTGCCCCGCACGATAACAAGGACACCCCCCTCAACCTCTCAGGTAATCACAACACCTCTTTTCCTGTTTTTCAGCTTGATCACCCTTTATACCCACCTCCTAATAATATTCCACTAGATCTAAAACTTTCAAGGTTAAAGCATAAAATCCTCAGAATACTTGAACGCGAACAACACCATATTACCCCCAATCTTACCAGGAACCAATACCTCACCCTTAAATCCCTTAAAGACAAAGATTTAGTTTACTTACCCTCTGATAAGGGCAGAGAATTTTGCGTTATATCACAGGAATCTTATAACAACCTTGCTATAGAGCATCTTTCCAATACCGACCTTTACACCCCAGCACATAATATCACTGCTGCTCGTATTGAGAACAACATTAACAAGACATGGTCTCAAATTTGTTTTAAAAGAAATCTCCCAAAACAACACAGACTAAATTTTATTACTAAATACAGCAAATTACCTACCTTTTATCACCTTATTAAAACTCACAAAAATAGCACACACACACAGATCAGACCCATTGTTTCAAGCGTTAACGGTCCCCTTTATAAAATCTCTTGGTTAATATCCCGCCTACTTAAACCTCTACTCTCTACCTTCCCAGCCCATGTTAGTAGTTCCAACCAAGTAATTAACAGACTCAACGATCTACCACACCATCTACTCAAACTATACAGATACCCATTTAGCCTAGACGTCGTTTCTTTATACACCTCCATTCCTGCACATCCAGCCATTAATCTCATGGCAGACATTATAGCATCTAAAAACCCACAATGCTTCGGAATTACTCCAGGAGATCTCTTACAACTCCTCCGTATTATAGTAGACAACACTTACTTTACTTTCCTACAAAACACGTTCAAACAAGTATCTGGACTACCCACGGGTTCCAGTCTATCCGGTATTCTTGCCATTGCTTATATGGACAAACTCGAAAGACACACCCTTAGTACCTGCTATTCTTATCTCCTTTTTACTAGATATATCGATGACATTTTAATTATCACATACTCCCGCGAAGAAGCTATTAACATTTTCCACAAATTCAATAACGCTGACCCAAACTTAAAATTTACTATAGAACACCCAGACTCTTCGGAATCCCTTTCTCTACTTGATTTTAAAATACAAATAAAAAAAAATGGTGCCATATGCACTGAATTCTACAGAAAACCCGCCAGCAAACGCCTCTTCGTACATTTCAAATCTGCGCTACCTCTCAAGGACAAACTAAACTACGCACATGCCGAAATCTCACGCATACAAGACAAATGCACTAACATCTCCGACAAACATACACACACTAACAATTTCCTACAGACCCTCTCACTAAACTGCTACCCTAATACGATCCTATCCTCACTTAAAAAGAAAAAACGCAACACCCGACCCTTCTCTAACAATTGTTTTCTAAAACTACCCTTCCTCAGTGACAAAATCTCATCTTCAATCCGAAAAGCCATCCGCAGCGAGGGGCTCAACATTCAACTCATCCACACTGGATCTACTTTAAGACAACAGCTCAACCGAAAACATCCATCGCATACACCTTCCCCTTGTTCACTCTCTAATTGCCCAATATCACACACAGGTTTATGCTTTAAGAACCACGTTGTTTACGACCTACAATGCGCTAAATGCAGTGCATCTTACATCGGAAGCACTACCAGATTGCTTCATCACCGCATTAAAGAGCACTTAAACACTACTGCTTCGTCGTTCTATAAACATATTCGCACTTGCATTAATTCAGAACCAGATTTTCACATCAACATTCTTGCTTCTTCAAGAAACGTAGGTCAACTTCGTATCCTCGAATCTTTAATTATTTCAAAAAATACTCCCACACTAAACAATAGACTGGAATTGAGCTCCGCTTTTATAATATAAGTTTAAAACATAAGAAAAACAATAATTAAAAAAAAAAAAATAAAAATAAAAAAATAAAAAATAAAAAAAAATAAAAAAAAAAAACCTTGCTTGAATAGTCATCTCCCTTGATTCACAAACGCAACAAGTATTTCAAACATCAACTGATTTATTTTAACGTTCTCCTAACGTCATTTTTTGTTCTATATTTCGCGGTATCACGTGGCAAACTCGGCGGCTACTTTTCCAATTTTGAACACTCTTCCGCTGTCTTCTCTTGACAATGGACTAATAAGTCTGAAATATATTGAGATTTATATCACCATTGAATACAACAGAAAAAAAAAAAATTACTGTTGTTTAGAGTTAAAATTTGTGTGAAAAAGAAAAAACAAACAACAAAAAAGAACTTTATTTCTTTTGTTTGCATTTAATTTTACTCTATATAAAAAAAAAAATCTCGCATTGTTCTTGGCTTTTAATTTTACCTTATAATTTTCTTCAACAATGCTTCAAGCAAACTACAACCTACTTATATATATATATATATATATATATATATATATATATATATATATCTTTTTTAACAAGGAAAATACGTCAATAAATGTCAACGAAAACCGAAAATTGTTAGATGAAAGTACAGGGAAAAAATTTATTTATTTTTTTTAAAAATTTTTTTCAAGAAAACTTAATATTTTTATTTTATTTTATTTATTTATTTTTTTTTTGCCGGCGGAATAACTTTGAAGATGAGAATATTTCCTTAGGAATCTTTTACTTCGATCGACTGTTGAACGGCCATTGACGGCAAAGAGGGAAGGAGATGGGGGTAGAGGAAATGGAAGGACGCTCCCCAAGAACCGGGTAGCTTTCGGAAATGTGATTCATGTGGAGACAAAAGGATCGTTTCCGAATTTTTTTGTCTCCACATATTTTTTTTGTCTCCACATAAATTTTTTTGTCTCCACATAAATTTTTTTGTCTCCACATATTTTTTTTGTCTCCACATAAATTTTTTTGTCTCCACATAAATTTTTTTGTCTCCACATATTTTTTTTTGTCTCCACATAATTTTTTTTGTCTCCACATAAATTTTTTTGTCTCCACATATTTTTTTTTGTCTCCACATAATTTTTTTTGTCTCCACATAATTTTTTTTGTCTCCACATAAATTTTTTTTGTCTTGTAAGAAATTATCTTACCCGTTTTTGCCTATGGCAGAATGAAAGACACTCAGAAAAAGCAACAAAGGCTCACCTTAAATCCAAGAATAATTTTATTTACAAAAGGGTAAAAAAGGAGTCCATATTGCAAAAGAGTGCCCTCTTTAGCTTCTGCCAAATGGCGGGTAGTTCTTGCCTAGAAAGGCGATGGTAGTTGAAGTTCTTGCCTTGAAAGGCGATGGTAGTTTTCTTCTTGTGAAGATGCTGGTAGACTCGGCCGCTCGTAGAATTGGTTGAGGGTTTGCGAAATCCTTCCAGACTGTCGATATGACCAACACACTTTGCGATCGATGATCATAAAATAATATGCCCCTTTGCGGGCAGAGATGATGAAGTGATTAATCCGCAGAACATTTTAGCCTCCGGCAAATATCCGCATTTAAATGAGCGGAGAAATAAATGGGTAGAACTATGCCTTTGTTCATTAGGCATAGAGCGAGATTACGCGCGTCTGCTTGGCACGACATCAAGTTGAATCTTGTTTTAGAACCATGCCTTAGTTCAATAGGCACGGAGCGAGATTACGTGCGTCAGTCTTCTCTGACGTCCTGATGAAATCTGTTTTTTGAAACACAAAATTCCCGCCAATTCTGAATCCTCCTTAGCAACTGAACAACGCAATACTATTGGTTGAAATAATCGCGTGATTGCAAATCACGCGGTTATCGCCCTTGCATTCTGAAATTTCTAACACACTGCCAAAGGAAGGAAGAGAAAGAAATGGATACTCATTTCTTTCTTTTTTATCGGGAAAATTAAGGATTGTCGCCTATTTGGACAAGTTATTACAATGAAATTCTGTCCCAAAGGACTTAATATTAACATATAATAGCAATTAAATTCAATGTGTGTCTGTTGTCAATCTGAACTTATACCGATCTCTCTATGGCAAACAGAGAATTTATTAGTAATAAAAAGTATGACTCTACTGATGAGTCTATAAAAGGAATATACAATTATTAACTTGGTGTTTGATCCGCACAATCCGGACACACCCAATCTTCAACGGTAACTTGTTGGTCGACCCCGACACAATTAAAATGGTACCACTCATTGCACGAGTCGCAACACACCATAGGTGTTGTTCCGTCGTTGGCGACTGAACATGTGGGGCAAAAGAAGGGGCCTCCTTCTTCCGCAAATTCTGCTAATGCAGGTTCAGGATTATGTTTTATCTCTAAAGGATAAATATTTTTTAAGGAATGAATTTGGACACACCCGTCTTTCAGCACTGAGGCCGAACGAACCTTATTGTCCTTTCCGACCAATAATTTTACTACCTTACCCAACCCCCAGAAGGGCCGGGACTTATTAGGAGCTTTGATAAGAACAATTTCACCCTCTGATATTTTAGAGGTTTCATTTTCTGTAATGTGGGCATCTACTTCTCTAATTGAGAGCAAGTAGTCATTATGCCAAATACGTTTGAACTTACTGACAAATTCATCCCTCATTTCAAGGGAATGTAAGAGCGAATTTCTATTTGGAGGTTCTGAACAAGGGTCCTCTGAACCGCTAAGATTGATAAGCAGGCGGGGATGATATCCTGTCTGCAAAAAATGGTTGGGAGTCAACCCATCAAGGCCTCTATCAGAAGCTGAAATAAATGTTAGTGGCCTATCATTTATGGCCTTTTGAACATCTGAAAGGGCGGTTAGGAACTCGAAATAACCGACCCTCCTCCTACCCAACAACTTGGAAAGACACTGTTTCACAGTTTTAATTAATCTCTCCCATACTCCACCATGCCATGCAGAGTACAGGGGAATTGTATAATGAACAATAGTAGTGGATTTGAAATATTCTCTAAATTCATCAGACACAAATATGTCTGATAATATAATACCCGACGCTATGAAAGATTTAGCATTGTCGGAATACATATGGGTTAGAGTATCTCGGTCACTATTAGTAGTAACTAAGTTGTCAACATAAAATTTATTGGAAATCAAATGTGAAGCCAAATCGGCTTCATATTTTTTGGCATGATGCTTAAGTATAAAGCTTAATATAAAAGGGCTGGCATTGAACCCAAATATAATAGTATTAAAACGGTAGGCGCACAATTTGCCATCTACCTTGAGAAAAAAACAAAATCTATTTTTATCTTCAATAGATTTTAACCTGATCTGTAAAAAAGCTTTGCGCAAATCGCCCAAAAGCACATATTTTTCTTTTCGGAAAGCTAGTAGAATATCTAGCAACAATGCAGTCATGTTAACACCCGAATAAGCAGCGTCGTTAATCGAAACGCTACCTTTACGTTTCAACGAACAATTGAAAACAGGGTGGATTTTTGTAGTTATTCCCAGACCTTCTTTAATTACTGGCCGATGGGGAATCCATTTATGATTCTCATAAGTTCCATGGGGAACAGAGAAAGGTTCGATAATTCCACAGTCTTCGTATTCTATATAATAAAGAGTTATTATTACCCTGAAAGGACTTTATTTGTTTTGGCTCCGAATTCTTCGCCACGAGGGTTCCAGCATTCAACGAACCCGACATGTATGGCGTGAATTTTTCCCGCCTTGACGCATTCAAAGGCGACGTCTATAACGTCAAACGTATATGTTAAAATAGACTTTAAGGAAGGAACCCGTTCACAGGATTTATTCATTATTTCTCTGCGAACACTGTTCGGAAATTTAGCGAACAGAATATGAGCTATTAATTTTCCTGAGGTAGATTTATCTGTAAGAAAATCTGTGCCAAAGGAACTATCCATTTCCGTCAGTTCAAGTTTGACTCGCTGTACGAGGATTCTAATATCTCTCAAAGACGCAAAATCGTCTGGTTGTGGAATAATGTCATCGAATATTTTGTTCAAAATTGCTGAAGGACTTAAATATTTTTCCTTCAGACACTCCAAAGCGGCTTCGTAATTCTCGGGAATCACAACAAACCTAGAAATAATATTAAACGCCTCTCCAGATAATTTGGATTTTAGCAATAATAATTTATCTGCATTTTTCATGTTCGCAGTACAGAATTCAAATTTCCTTAGGAACCCATGGAATTCAAACTTATTAGGAGTTGGATCCCCACTAAAGGGGGGGCACTCCAACTCCATTTTCATGGGAACAATATCCCTTGATTTCTCAATCTCTGGCTGGAGCTTAGCCAATCTGTCGTGGACTCCCGCTTTAAATATTTCGAAATCACGACAGATATGTAGTCGTTCCTCATCTGGGGACTTTAAAATTAACTGATCTAATAAATCATCTATTTCAGACAATCGTTTCTCGATGTCGGAAGAAAAATAATTTATACAACGCCCACCTCCTCTCTCGTTCATCCAATCCAAAGAAGCCGTTATACGAAACTTTTTAGCTTCAATTCGACCAACAAGATTTGAATTTGCCATGTTCGAAGGACACGACACGAGAAAACAAAATGGCCGTTCCCACGTGGGGAAATAAAATCAATGGGCGCGAAAAAGATTCTCCGACGAGAACTACTACTATCTGAAGGGGGTTACGTCAACAAAATTCGAAACTCTCAATGAACAAGGAATTTAAACCCATAAGAACAGTTCAGACTGACATTCGACAATACATTTCAACAATGAATCAATTATAAATTCAAGAATCAATATATAATTTTTTGTTTAAACGATTACAATTATCGTAAATATTTGAAGGGTATATTTTATAAAAATTATAAATTCAAGAATCAATATATAATTTTTTGTTTAAACGATTACAATTATCGTAAATATTTGAAGGGTATATTTTTTTTTTACGAATTAAAACTTCAGTTTACAATTTACATGAATTAATATTTATTTTTTTTCCAATGAACTTCAGTTACAATTTATTGAAGGAATATTTATTTTCAATGAATAAGTTCCTTTATGGATCATTACAATTTAATATAAGAATGAATATTCAATATATTATTTTTTTTTTCGAAGCACATGGTCTTTTAAAGACCATTACAAATTAATATAAAAATGAATATTAAATTATTATTTTTTTAAAGGCGACACAATGAAAGGAAAAAAAATCCAAAATAATGGGGGGGGGGGGATCGAAATCTTATGCAATAAAACGTTATTACTCATAAGAAAAAAATTTTGAGGGGGGGGGAAAGGAATATCTTTTGCAATAAAAACGGTGTAAGAAATTATCTTACCCGTTTTTGCCTATGGCAGAATGAAAGACACTCAGAAAAAGCAACAAAGGCTCACCTTAAATCCAAGAATAATTTTATTTACAAAAGGGTAAAAAAGGAGTCCATATTGCAAAAGAGTGCCCTCTTTAGCTTCTGCCAAATGGCGGGTAGTTCTTGCCTAGAAAGGCGATGGTAGTTGAAGTTCTTGCCTTGAAAGGCGATGGTAGTTTTCTTCTTGTGAAGATGCTGGTAGACTCGGCCGCTCGTAGAATTGGTTGAGGGTTTGCGAAATCCTTCCAGACTGTCGATATGACCAACACACTTTGCGATCGATGATCATAAAATAATATGCCCCTTTGCGGGCAGAGATGATGAAGTGATTAATCCGTAAAACATTTTAGCCTCTGGCAAATATCCGCATTTAAATGAGCGGAGAAATAAATGGGTAGAACTATGCCTTTGTTCATTAGGCATAGAGCGAGATTACGTGCGTCTGCTTGGCACGACGTCAAGTTGAATCTTGTTTTAGAACCATGCCTTAGTTCAATAGGCACGGAGCGAGATTACGTGCGTCAGTCTTCTCTGACGTCCTGATGAAATCTGTTTTTTGAAACACAAAATTCCCGCCAATTCTGAATCCTCCTTAGCAACTAAACAACGCAATACCATTGGTTGAAATAATCGCGTGATTGCAAATCACGCGGTTATCGCCCTTGTATTCTGAAATTTCTAACAGTCTCCACATAAATTTTTTTGTCTCCACATAAATTTTTTTATCTCCACATAAATTTTTTTGTCTCCACATAATTTTTTTTTGTCTCCACATAAATTTTTTTGTCTCCACATAAATTTTTTTGTCTCCACATAAATTTTTTTTGTCTCCACATAAATTCTAGTAAATTTGTACCCAGAAGATCCCGGTTGGTCCCCCCCCCCCCACATTCTTGCTTATTTTGTTTCCTCACATCCTCTCGATGTGGTTCATTGTTGCCTTCGGCGCGGGGTTTACAAAACACATACTTATGATTCACTGCCAGGTGGAATCCTTCTCCTCCTTCCAACAGTCGGATATACGACTGTAGTCCTCGGCAGAATATATTTGTTTATTATTGGAAGGAGGATTTTGGCGTTGTGATTTGGTACGGTCACAAAAAAAACCCCCTCCTTGTCGGTGATGTAAATAAAAAAATAAAAAGTTGATTTAGCATTTCGACATTTGAACAATGCTCGGCTGAAACCAATGATTGCCGGTCTCGGCCGATCCATGGAATTCCCGTCAAGCATTGATCGGGCGAGACCAACAATCATCGGTTTAAGCTGAGCGTTGTCAGTGATGTAAATAAAAAATAAAAAGTCGATTTAGCGTTTCAGCATTTGAACAACACTCAGCTGAAACCGATGATTGCCGGTCTGGCCCGATTCATGATTGACAGGAATTCCCGAGAATCAGGGTCAAATTATGCAAGAGTATCAAAAATAAAAAAATACAGTAAATAAAAAATAACAAAAACCTGACGTAAATTTAATGAATGACGACTTTTATTGATTTTCAACTATGCTGAATACGAAAATCTCATTTAAATTTTGTAGAGTTTAAATTTTGGTGGAGTTAAATTTGAACACCATGCGGGGTGGTGTTCAAACCCTAATGTGATTTGAGTATTTATTTCAGAGCAGTGAGATGCTGTTTGAGGTCTCTCCTCATATCGATGGAGTGATTTATTTAAGGGCAATTGGCGCTCTTTCTTCTCTTCTTTACGAGACTATTTTACCAAGGGATTAAGTTTTATTCTCTGATCTTTAGCGCATGGTACAATGGGGGAAAAAAGTGCATCTAAAACCAAGCTTCTATCTTTACATCATCAACGTTCTGATTGAAATGAATGGCTCTCATCTTGGGGAAGCTCCATCTTTTGACAAGCTTCTGGGTCTGACCTTTACTCCTGATCTGAAATGGAACACGTACATCAAATCTATTGCTAAGGTCGCTGGAAAAATCGTGGGATCCTTCTATTAATCTAGTAGATATCAACCTGCTGATGCAATTCTCTACCTATATAAGAGCCAGGTACGTCCAAGGAGGGAGTATTGTTGCCACATCTGGACAGGAGTTGCTAGAAAAGTTGTAAAAAAAAAAAGAAATGACGTTATATCATCTTCCTACATCTATATATATAAAAGCGAAAATGTGTGTATGTATGTATGTATGTATGTTCGCTTTTTGTGTATGTCTGCAAAAGTCTTTTTTCGTCTGCCTTTTTGCTCGGCTCGCTCCTTTTTAAAACTTTTTATATCACGTCTAAATCATAAGAACGGGGGGTTGCATGTGTATTTAATTTGCCCAACTTTTACCAGCTCGCCGCATCTTCGAAAAACGGGGGAAACAGTGACTGGCTTGCTATGCAAAACTAGGTCAAACACATTACGCCACTTCCTCGCACCTGTATATTTCACTTTATAACCCTTGAAAGGGAAAAAAAGCGACACCTAACCATCTCGGCCACGAGGGGAGAGGAATTGATACGCATCTTAAGTTAAGGGTTTCGTTTCCACCTTAGCGTCAAAGCTTTGGGGTTCAATCCTACCTTCCTACTAAAACTTTTTTTTTCTTTTCCAAACACCATGGTTTGATCTAACCCGCCCCCAACACACACACACCTCCAAACACCTGGCCAAGGTTTTTTTTTTTTTAACACACACACCTCCAAACACCCGGGCAACACCGGGTACCCCCTACTAGTCTATATATATAAAACGCAAAATGTGTGTGTGTGTGTGTGTTTGTATGTCTGCCAAAAACTTTTGACAGATGCGACGGATTTTCACGAGAACAACAAATATCGAAAAATTGGCCCAAAACATTAATTCCTTCACCCTAAAGTGGGCAGTTTTCTTTTTAAGTCACCATTTTTGCAAGTCATCATATTGTTTTTTTGTTTTGTTTTTTTTACAAGGAAGTCACTACTTATCAAGACCCGGAAGCTACTCGGGCATAAAGGTTATTGTGTGTACAGTAATCAATAGGATAATATCATAGTAATCGCTAGTAATGGAGATCTGATAATGTGTCTTACTTAAGGGGGCAGTTCATCAGGAATTTGTTTATGTTGGACTTGAAGACATCCAAGTTGCAGTCAGGTGGATACAGGCAAACAGAAGAGAGTTCCACAGACGTGCACTTCTAAGAAAGAAGCTTTGTTCATGTTTATTAGGCACAGATAAAGAATGGGAAAATTTACTGACAGTGATTTCAGCTAGGGTGTTTTTTGTGAAAGATTGACGAGAGAGGACTAGAGATTGGAGTTCAGACGAGCACTTGCCATGGAAATAATGATAAAACAAAGACAGGCTTGCAACGTTCTTTCTGTGGGAGAGAGGTTGCAGGGAAGAGAAAAGGGCATCCCCCATTAGGTTATGAAGTCTATTTTGTACTCTGTCAAAGCGGGATAGGCTGTTTTTAGCAGCTCTTGCCCAGATATGGCAGCAGTACTCCATCCTTGGACGTACTTGACTTTTATACAGATAGAGAATTGCATTAGCAGTGAGATATCTTCTGGAGCAGTAGAAGGATCCCAGCATTTTTCCATTGATGCTAGATGGGGATCAGAGCGTTGATGATTCAAAGATAAAAGCTTGGTTTTGGATGCATTAAAAGTAACCATCCACCTCTCCACCCGTTGAACCACACGCTCGAGATCAGAGGAGAAATAATTAGAGAGAACTTTGTCATTTACGGCCTTTGATGTGTTGCCATAGATGGTTGTGTCATCAGCATAGATATCAACGAATGATTTAAGTATGTGTTTTGGGAGATCATTGATGTAGATCAGGAAGAGAGTTGGGCCCAGGATTGACCCCTGAGGGACTCCAGCATTTATATTGCAGGCCTCCGATTTTTGTCCATCTACCACTACTCTTATGAGCCTATCGGAGAGAAATGATTTAATGATTGAGAAAACATTTCCACTTATACCGTAGCTGGAAATCTTGTGAAGTAGGCCTTTATGCCATACTTTATCGAAAGCCTTTGATATGTCAAGAGCAATTGCCCTAGAAATGAAGCCTTTGTCGAGAGATTCACTAATGCTATGAGATATAACCGTTAGCACATCTGCTGTAGATCTTGCAGAGCAGAAACCATATTGCATGTCACTAAGAAGGTTATTTTTGCTGAGGTGGTAGACTACTTTATTTAATATGGATTCCAGCTACTTACTCATGACACACAGGAGACTTATTGGTCTGTACTGAGAGGGAGATGACCTGTCACCTGAATTCTTAAATACAGGGCATACTGATGAGGTTTTCCAGGGTATTGGGAAGCAATTCTCATTAAGACAACGCTTAAACAGTTTTGTAAGTATGGGGGTATGTTTCCAATAAAATAAAATATGCATCAAGCAGTGCCGAGTTGTAAAGTTAGAATACAACAAGATGGCTGACATTAGACATTCAACTAGAAAGTCTCGATAATCACTTAAATTAAGAAAATAAAACAAAATACTGATAGAACTTCACCCAATAAATGTCACGATGATACTTATTGGGTGGATCTCTGTGTCAGTATTTTGTTTTTTTATCGAGTTTTGAGCGATTACTGACATTCGGTTTAACTTATCATCTTGGCATTACTAGGTTTTTGAACCAAATGAAAATTTAAAAATATGTTAAAACACAAAAAAACATCTGGATAAGTAGAAAAGTAAGTTATCTTGCTTTTGGTAACGTTTATTTGTTACACATTTTCAAAGTGTTAATGTGTTATCTATATACTCCTATAAATTATTATAAAACAGTTTCACCGGTCGCCATATTTGTTTTGCATGCACGCATTCATTTTTTTTCTTCGATTATTGCCCAAATGATAAAGCGTTTAATATGTTTTGGCGTTGCCAATTCGCATAGTTTTACGACCTTGTCAGACAGACTTAGGGTTAGTAGTAAAAAAAAAATTAGTGAACATCCCTAAAACAGTTGAGTGGATTGCAATGATGATCATTTGAATTTTTATATGAAACTGATCTCCCATTCGAAATTCTAAAATAATTTTTGGAATTTTGCATACAACAAAACGAAATATTGGTAAATATATATACATATATATATATATATATATATATATATATACACACACACACACACCAATATTTCATTTTGTTGTATGCAAAATTTACTTAATTTGGAAATTTGGAAAGCGATATACATATTACCATTAGTGTATGAAGTGATACTCTTTGTGTAAAAAAATTGAGCTTAGGTATTTGGACAATGTCAAAACAGTGTTAATTCACTGCCCGCATAGCAGCAGCCATATAGCACAACGGTTTTAAGCTCCGACTGTCATTTGAGCGACCGGGTTTTGATCCTGGCTTGAGGTAGTTGCTTGTCTAGCCACACTGATGAGCTGTGAGACAGTGAAACAGTACTGTATGTGGATGACTAAATATATATATATATTTTTTTTTTAAAATTAGCCCAGCCTTGACAGTCGAGTTTTAAATTTCTTCCATTTCTTTTTTCTATGCACATCTTTCTTTCAATATTATTTGAACTCAATCCCTTTTCTTTGTACCCATTCGTGAATTAGTCCACGGATTTCTGCTTTTTGGATTACTTTGGACCATCTTCCAATCACGCGATTCCCTTGGATTTTACTTGTGGAAATGGAAATTTAATCAACTTTTTTGGATTTTGATTTTTTGATTTTACCGTTACTGGAAATTTTACCCTTCACCAAACTATCCATTCACATGTAATCACTTTTTTTATTCATCCTATTCCCTCTACTTCACTTTTTGTTACCAAATAAGACTTACTTGTAGTTTCATTAAATACCTTTGCAAGCAAAATCCGATCCCACATTTTGCTAAATCCTAACCTCTGATGAGAAGGAAAGTATTTTTTTGAAACTCCGCGGATTAAGGACTATCCACTTATTTAGTGCTTCCTTTTTAAAATTAAATGTGTTTTTAACTCTTTTTCAAAGTGTTTTTTAACATGTTTTATTAACTATTTGCTCTTATTATAAGCTGTATGTCCTATTTGGTTTTATCGAGCTTTTATATCTTTAATATTTATAATTTACTTTAGTTTTGCCATCTTGGATCATTTTGGTAAACTTAACTAAAATTCTTATTTCATAAAGATATATGAAATAAGAATTTTAGTTAAGTTTACCAAAATTTATATATATATATATATTTATTTACCAGTGGTAAAAAAACCGGACTAAAGTGCTCAATGTGTAGTCAGAGCAGTATATAGGAAATTTATTACTGTGAGTCCAGAATGAGTTTACAAATTGTTTCAACTAGAGGAAAATCCTCAAAGAGAGGAAAAATCCAACTAGCATCATCAGAATTCATAGATGGACTAAGTTATAAAGTCAAATAAAAATGGAAAGATCGTAGATAAAGGGGAATTAGAAAAGAAGGGGGAGTGGTGGGGAGAGGACGTTGGAGTTTAAAGTAGTAGGAGTGTATTAAAAAAAAAAAAAAAAGAGAGGGGTTTATAATTAAATATTAATTATGTGTAAATTCTTATATACGTGTTTTTTAACAGTTTAAACTTAAAAGACGCTACTTTTGTTGATAACGGCATAAGTAACAGTTAATTTAAAGGATCACCATGGCAACAGGTTGGAGAATTAATGTTAGTGAAGGAACGGGTTGAAAATGGGGTTTAAAGTAATTTAGCCGGGCGGAGAGAGATTGAAAGATATTTATTGTTTATAAAATGGAAAGAAAAAGAAAAGGAAAAATAAGTTAATGAATTATACTTTACAGGTTTATTTTAATAGTGTAATGATATATATAATTAAATATAATAAATAAATTAGCCGGGCAGGTAGAAATAATACGTTACAGGTTTATTTTAATAAAATAAAATAAAATAGGTGAAGGAACGGGTTGAAAATGGGGTTTAAAGTAATTTAGCCGGGCGGGGAGAGATTGAAAGATATTTATTGTTTATAAAATGGAAAGAAAAAGAAAAGGAAAAATAAGTTAATAAATTATACTTTACAGGTTTATTTTGATAGTGTAATGATATATATATAATTAAATATAATATATATATAAATAAATTAGCCGGGCAGGTAGAAATTATACGTTACAGGTTTATTTTAGTGAAATAAAATAAAATAGGTG